>NC_133812.1:800000-1020000 GCF_043250625.1 Sebastes fasciatus
TGTTGCTGTGAAAATATCCGTATATTGGAATGATCAGATGAGATGAAGATGAAAAATTAGAAGAGTCTTCAGTGTTTGTCCTCTTGACTTTACTCGTTGGCTTGCTTTTCTCACTTCTGTTTCTGTTCTCGTGCACTGATTCGTTTAAGCTGAAAAGCCAATCAGAGTGATTTCTCTCACCGATGAGCACCACCACTGATTCAACACGCTGAATTGGCTGAAAAACCTCCGACACGGGCAGACTAGAGGGTGCTGGACACACCGAAAAAAAACTAGGTCGACGGACGCTCGGCGTCATCCCTAAACTGTCTGACGGCCAACCGTCGGCTTGGTGTGTCAGGGCCTTTAACAGGATAGGAGGACTTCAACGGTGTGGCTATAGTCTTTGATACAACCATTCCCCAACAATAAAATAATTGATCTTGAAAGGAAACAAAGAAGCACGGTTCAACTCAAAACACCTACATATGTTATTACAGGAAAAGCAAATGTTCCAAACTACAGAAAGTGCAGCGGGAGCAAAGATGATACAGGACCACAGAGAATCTCTGCCTCTTTGGCAGGAGGCTTTGAAGATGGTTAGAGGTCAAGATGGTTAGCCAGTCACAGGTAGAAAAAGCTTTGTAGACCTATACAGTAACCAGGAGGAGGCTGACACTAGATAAGTGTTGAGCCAATACACTTTGCACAGTCACATTCTTGCCTTATCATCAAATGCAATGAAATATATGTACCCAATCTGTGCTATTTCACAGAAACTTGGAGTTCAATTCTATGATTGTCTACCTGCATAGCTGTGGTGTCACCACAGGCTGTGACACCACAGCCTGTGGTGTCACAGGCTGTGACACCACAAGTAGCTTGTATAGAAAAGGGAAAATGACACACAGGGCAGGCGAGAAAGTGGATGGGTCCAACAAACACAAGGCTTTCATCCAGGAGACCGCTGTTCCGTGTGTCAAGTGTCACTTTCACGTTACAATCAGCTCTTCGTTCGTGTCCCGTGTTCACAACGGCATGCCAGTTTTCACTGTACAAAAATAGTAATTTTAAGCCCAACCATGATGTTCTTTCTTAAACCTAAGCAAGGGTTTTGTTTAATTCCCAACGTCAAAAACGTGTTCATTGCAACCAAAAAGTGACGCAGAGGGGTCTGACAAAGCCTCCGTATGACGAGTGACGAGTTGGGATGAGAACGTGTTGCGGTACAACTACCCGACTGAAGATGCTTTCAACCAACATGTTCTGAGAGCTATGTATTCAATTCAAGGTATTTATATAGCATCAAATCAAAACAGAAGTTATCTAAAGACACTTTTCATATAGAGCAGGTCTAGACCATACTCTATCAGCCAGCAATGTGGCGTCATAGACATCTTCCAAAGGCACTTCTCTGGAATCCCATTGGAAAAGAATAGACAGTCAGAAGACGGACCCATGAGGCCACGTTCTTCCAGAAACCAGCGGCTCCACAAAAGCTCAGAAACATCCCACACACATACTGCAATGATGAAATTCAAATGCATTTCTCAGCGTGAACTGAGTTTTGCTTGTGCACCTTTCCTGACGGTCCAAACATGACACATTTTGTCACCGAAGATAATGTGGATGGACATGCTGCATTCAAAAGATGGAAAAAGCAAGAAACAAATAGACCAGGGAACGTTTTATGTTCATATGGGTGTTATATATTCATACTTATTACATGACTTTGTTGAATACTCGATTCTGATCGGTCAATCATGGCGTTCTACTCTTTGTTATTTCTTTATAACAGACCATTGATATGTATAACAGACCGTTGCTATGTATAACAGACCGTTGCTATGTATAACATACAGTTGCTATGTATAACAGACCGTTGCTATGTATAACATACAGTTGCTATGCGCGCAGTTCTGATCTCGGACTCTGGAGGATCGTTTTTGTGTCAAATTATTGATTTCTGAAGTAATTAGCCATGTAATAAGCGGGATAATGTACACCTAGTGGGTCATTGTTGTGAAATAAAGCCCTTCAGGGCGATGCTTTGCATCGGGTTTGCCGCATCACCCTGTCAAGGTTTATTCCACAACAATGACCGGCTCGCTGTACATTATCCCTTACTTCAAATCAAATCAAATCAATTTATTTTTGTATAGCGTCAAATCACAACAGAAGTTATCTCAAGACGCTTTATATATAGAGCAGGTCTATGACCGTACACCATAGTTTAGAGACCCAACAGGATCCACCAAGCGCACTGTGGCCAGGAAAAACTCCCCGATTACTGGGCAGAAACCTGGAGCAGAACCGGGCGCAGGGCGGGCGGCCATCTGTCGAGACCGGCTGGGGGGACAGATAGATAGAGAGAGAGTGAGAGAGAGAGAGAGAGAGAGAGAGATAGATAGAGAGAGAGAGATAGAGAAGCAGCCACAATAGCAGTCTAGCAGCTGTAATAGCTAATACAAGTAGGACTGATAACACAAAACCAATAGTGGTGGATGGAAAGAGTGATAATACAACTATCGGAAAGCCAGCAGGTTTAAGTGCAAATTATTACTTGCAATTGCATCAAGAACATTTATTTACTCCTTAAATTTAAGTTGATACAAAACTTTTAATAACTGGTGTGTCTACCTGATTGAAGTGTATTAATAAGTATCTATTAAATGCAGACATGCCATTTACCCCATTTCATGCTTGGAACACATGATACATTTCTTAATGTAGACCATTGACCATACCTGCTACAGTTACATATCATATATTGCTGGATTCAGCACAGTCATACCATTCCAGAAAATCCTGATTGGTGTTTCTAGGAGAATCCCAGCCAAAGCTACCTAAAAGTAAATGAATACATTCATCATAGACCTTCAAATTTGATACTTCCGCTTATTGTACTTATGTGTTTGTAGTACTGTATTTCCTCAACGCATCAATATATTCACATTCTGTTTCTTCACACGTGTAGAGGAACCCCCTGGCCATTATCACATCAAATTTGGGATCAATCAGAGCTAGCATTATGAAATTACATGAGCTTTGGTGTACCATCTCCCATTCGGCCTGGCTTCATTTTGCGCTTTTTCTATTTATGGGTTATGTCACAATATCTGTCAATTTAACCATTTTTGCAGTAAAATATTTTTATACAAGAATCCATTTCATATATGGGAGACCTAGGAGAATATGAAAATCATTGTTGTGCTTTGTTCTACCTCTGGTAGGGGTATCTCGAAAACTAAAGCACTTTTGGGGGTCTTCCCACAGGCCTAAAAATGAACCTTTTCATGTGGAGTTTCTTTTTCAATGTTTAATGTTTAATGTTAGGGACAGGCCTTTATTCATAATGTCCTGTAAATGGGATTCAAAAGGTTTGTTGTCACTCTGGTTATAGAAGTACAATCGTGTGAAATACTTGGCTGGGAGGGTCCATTAAAGGGAGACACTACAGGTGAATAGGGTAACAGGTTCAACATTCTTGTTTCATTTTGTTGACATATTACAGCCAAAGGGTGGATATCGCTTTTTATCTCCACATATCAGAAAATACTGACAACAGCCATAAGAAATCCATTTTTGCCATGTTTTTAAGAATATAATGTTGTATAAATCAGGCTATGGATGATATATGAACAGACCTTCAGAATATAGAGAGGAATGGAACTGGGAAGTCTGGTGGATGTAAGAGCTGCTGAAATGGAGATTTCTGGCTCAGAGTCTGAGAAAAAGCTCATTTAGAGAAAACAGCCTTTAAAGATGTGGATTCCATACGTCTTGAAGACACTACAGGGGAAGAGGGGACATTTTTTTTTCTAATAGTTATCACCAAAAAACTTCCTCAATGGATTTATTACATTAAGAGTTTTCTGAAAGTTTATGTTTAAATATGCAAATGAGGCATTATGTTATGTTAACTTTTGGTGAATTTTAGAGAAATCTGCAGATGGAAATAAATAAATAAAAGTGTAGTAAAATAAACACCTACAGGTATATTTTGGATATTTTCCAAGTCTAGTCTGACAGAAGACTATGGAAGAAAAATAGCCCAGCATCTCAGTGTGTGTGTGTGTGTGTGTGTGTGTGTGTTTGTGTGTGTGTGTGTGTGTGTGTGTGCCTCCCTGTTTGTTGTTGATGCTGTGTGATGCTTTAACACTAATCTCATCAGTACAACTACAGTCACGTCATATTCACCATTAAACACAATTAAAATGTTTCATTCTCTAATTATTTCCAGTCACTTCTACTCTTCATTTGGTTTTGATTGATGTTGAACTAAAGAGAAGCCCGTCCGTTGTCTGGAAGGCTTTTAGTTTGACACAATGGAGGAAGTGTTGAAACCCATTATTAGCACATTATCAGAGTGAACTACTGCAGAAACGTCCTCTGTTTAGAGCAAAAGGCTTCATGAGATGTATCTGCATTTCTTTGACACATAAGCTATATCCTTTGTTATCTTCTCTCATGCAGCCTGGCTAAAACTTTGGAACTTTTCCTTCTTTTACATAAGGGTATCATACTTTTTAGGGTCAAGCTGTCCCCAGTAGGCAAAACAAATAGATATAATAAACTCATGTGACATCAGCAAAATAGTTAAAGACAAAATGAGGCCAGGAGGAACCAGACTGGGACAGACTTATATAGAACAGTGTGCACTTTTGTTTGCTTGGTCTCAAATGAAGAGCTCGAATTAGCTATCCATCTGTCAATTAGCCAGTCCACATGCCTAAAGGAAACACAATATATCCATGTTATGTGCTCACATGAGGCAGCGGCCCCCACAGGGTTGTCTGTCTTGCAATTCATTAAAGCGATATGCAATCCTTCCCTTCCCGTGGGGCAGAGCCAACACTATTACCCTGGACACACACCGTATCTGCCTCCCACTGCTGATATCACAATATGTGAAACTCAAGGAGAGCTTGCGGTCTTTCACACGCACCCTCCTCCTTCACTGATTAGCTCCCATTACACAGATGTCATACTTGCACTTCTTATCCAGACCCCCTTCCCTTCCAAGTCCGCCGCCTACATGTGGACGTATACAGCCTTCAAGCAAACACTGGAGCACACACACACTAGTCGTCACCACATTGTCTCCTCATCATGGCCTCATTTACTTTCTCTTATTCATTCCACTCAACTCTGAATATTTGTTGTCCATTTTTAGCAACTCATAATGTAATAACTGCACATAATGTAATCATTTAAATGTAATAAAAGCTCATAATGTAATAACTGCACATAATATAAGAAAAGCGTGAGAGCATAACGTAGCAGTTCTCTGCATAATTTAATAAGTTATTACATTTTGAGAACATGATTACATTTTAAACTAAGCAAAAAAGGTGAATAAGCGTAGGATCCCTTCAACTGGACTTTGTCTGTTTGGTCAAGAGGACATTTCCCTCCATCAGCTCCATACTGATGAAGCCTCTTGGATGTGAGCCTACAAGATATCCAGTGACCTGGACCAATGAGAACCTTTACAGAGATGATGCTGAATTTAATATACTGCTGATTCTCAGCATGTGGAATAATTCTTCCATACATATTTATTCCAGTTACTGTAATATGGTGTTTAATTCTTCTCACAACCTGTTCAGATAAAAACCAGGCACATGCATATGATACAAGCATCAAATATATCTAGTACCTGCAAGCTGAAAACCATCCTCGCAAAGGAGGCGCCAAACCGGAGAAAAGGTGAGCGAAGAGACAGAGTCACTGCACGAGAGAGGTTGAAATATACTTAAATTGGAGTTTACTAATACATAATACATAACTTGGATTGCTTTATTAAAACCTACATTAAGGTAACACAAAACATTCCAACATTACTTATTCAGTAAATCAAAAAACATTCTAGATAACATGCCAACATCTAAATTACATAATATAAATATAGACTAGCCCTATGTGGATTTATTACACAAAATATGTAATAATACATTTCTGAGGTAATAGGCTACTTACAATACAATCTCCCCTGGTTTAACAAGGAGGGAAAAATATGGAAAAACTGAAATATTAGCTAGAACAAAATTACTACAATTTCCAATTCCCCCTAAACATAAAGACATGCATTTAAAAACTGTAAACAAAATGTATCCGTCAAATTAATTCATCATAACAAGGTTTGAAGTTGATGCAGATAACCGTCGCTGCTGCACTAATGTAGGAAAACAACAGAGCACCTCTTGTACTGTATGCTTGTGATACGATTCAAAACTGATGTAAATCCTCGTATGATTGACTGAGCTCCAAATCCCCAAAATATTCCTTCTATTTCAAACGTTCCAGTTAGGAGTAATCTTGAAGAACGAGAATATTGATAGTTATATCATCAAAACAATATAATGTAGTTTGTCACAATCATCATAAAAAAGTCACAGTATAGTAAAAATAAATAAAAAGACATAGTATATAGTATGTCACAAAAAATCATAAAAATGTCTTAGACTTAGAGACTTTATTGTCATTGTCATAGAAAAACAACGACAGCTCTTGGCAGTAAAAGCAAGTAAAAACACCAAGTCAAAGTGAGCATGGTCACGATGTTGTCCCGCGACCTATGTGACTACGTTGTCGCGGGGGTATAACAGTGTAGTAATCCATGTCCTCTGTTTTCAAGTGCTCATTGTCAGTCTTGGACCCCGATCATTGCTGCTTGCAGCTACTGTATATTTTTATAAAGTGGTGATGTTACTTTGGGTAGAATGTTGGGTTTATTAACCCTTTGTTGCTGATTACTGTTTGGCTGCAATGAGTGCAAGCAAAACAAATGTGTTGTACAAGGAGATCTGTGATTCAGATCTGCAGCTGCAATAGAGAAAAAAACATCATTATTGGCCTGCAATGAATAACTTGGACAGCGTTGTTTATTCAGTTAAATGTGCAGCAGCACGTAGAGATTGGAGGCCCCGGTGCACTGATGCTTATGAAGATGTATGAGTAAGTATCCCCTGGGATACACCTGCTCAGGCAGCACAATCTCTTCTACGCAAAGACTCTGCAACAGTCTGCTGCTGAATCTTAATCACTGTCACTGAAATACAGGCCGAGCGCTAAAGCATTCTGATGGCCTTGCAAGAAAACAATGTACAACATATATATATATATTTTGCATTCTGTACATCTGTTTTTTGATTACCTTGCAAAGTAAAGGATTCAACATCCTGTATCTTATCAGGGCCATGGGAGTAACTACCAGGGCTACAAGTTAACTGTTCTTTCAGATCCACTGAAACATGTCATATACTCATTCATATTCATTGTCTGAACAAGTTAGTGGCATCATTGAGGAGGCTTTCTAGGCGGCTGCCTATAGCACCACCTTCTGGTCTGGCCAGTGTACGCCCGTCCTCATTTTCTGCATTGAGGTAAAAATAATTAACAAATAAATAAATGCCTATTCACTCCTGTAACTCTCTTTCTCACACCAACAATATCAGGGACCAATTGTTTATTTATACTATAATAAATATAGTTATTTATGTGAAAAAAAACAATTAACTTGTCTTAAAACCACTGTGATGTCTGATGTGTGTTGCGGTTTATGGGGCTAGGGTTAGGGGTCTGGGGGGCTACAGCCGGCCCTGGCTAGACTAGACAGTGAGCAAAGTTCAAACCCTTAACTTCAGTAAACAACATCATCAATACCCTTAACTTAACATCAGTGACAACATCATCAGTACCCTTAACTTAACATCAATAACAACATCATCAGTACCCTTAACTTAACATCAGTGACAACATCATCAGTACCCTTAACTTAACATCAGTGACAACATCATCAGTACCCTTAACTTAACATCAGTGACAACATCATCAGTACCCTTAACTTAACATCAATAACATCATCAGTACCCTTAACTTAACATCAGTGACATCATCATCAGTACCCTTAACTTAACATCAGTGACAACATCATCAGTACCCTTAACTTAACATCAATAACAACATCATCAGTACCCTTAACTTAACATCAGTGACAACATCATCAGTACCCTTAACTTAACATCAATAACAACATCATCAGTACTCTTAACTTAACATCAGTAACAACATCATAAGTACCCTTAACTTACCATCAGTAACAACATCATAAGTACCCTTAACTTAACATCAGTAACAACATCATCAGTACCCTTAACTTAACATCAGTAACAACATCATCAGTACCCTTAACTTAACATCAATAACAACATCATCAGTATCCTTAACTTAACATCAGTGACAACATCATCAGTACCCTTAACTTAACATCAGTAACAACATCATAAGTACCATTAACTTACCATCAGTAACAACATCATAAGTACCCTTAACTTAACATCAGTAACAACATCATCAGTACCCTTAACTTAACATCAATAACAACATCATCAGTATCCTTAACTTAACATCAGTGACAACATCATCAGTACCCTTAACTTAACATCAGTAACAACATCATAAGTACCCTTAACTTACCATTAGTAACAACATCATAAGTACCCTTAACTTAACATCAATAACAACATCATCAGTACCCTTAACTTAACATCCGTAACAACATCATCAGTACCCTTAACTTAACATCAGTAACAACATCATCAGTACCCTTAACTTAACATCAGTAACAACATCATAAGTACCCTTAACTTAACATCAGTGACAACATCATCAGTACCCTTAACTTAACATCAGTAACAACATCATCAGTACCCTTAACTTAACATCAATAACAACATCATCAGTATCCTTAACTTAACATCAGTGACAACATCATCAGTACCCTTAACTTAACATCAGTAACAACATCATCAGTACCCTTAACTTAACATCCGTAACAACATCATCAGTACCCTTAACTTAACATCAGTAACAACATCATCAGTACCCTTAACTTAACATCAGTAACAACATCATAAGTACCCTTAACTTAACATCAGTGACAACATCATCAGTACCCTTAACTTAACATCAGTAACAACATCATCAGTACCCTTAACTTAACATCAATAACAACATCATCAGTATCCTTAACTTAACATCAGTGACAACATCATCAGTACCCTTAACTTAACATCAGTAACAACATCATCAGTACCCTTAACTTAACATCAGTGACAACATCATCAGTACCCTTAACTTAACATCAGTAACAACATCATCAGTACCCTTAACTTAACATCAATAACAACATCATCAGTATCCTTAACTTAACATCAGTGACAACATCATCAGTACCCTTAACTTAACATCAGTAACAACATCATAAGTACCCTTAACTTACCATCAGTAACAACATCATAAGTACCCTTAACTTAACATCAATAACAACATCATCAGTACCCTTAACTTAACATCAGTAACAACATCATCAGTACCCTTAACTTAGCATCAGTGACAACATCATCAGTACCCTTAACTTAGCATCAGTGACAACATCATCAGTACCCTTAACTTAACATCCGTAACAACATCATCAGTACCCTTAACTTAACATCAGTAACAACATCATCAGTACCCTTAACTTAACATCAGTAACAACATCATCAGTACCCTTAACTTAACATCAGTAACAACATCATCAGTACCCTTAACTTAACATCAGTAACAACATCATCAGTACCCTTAACTTAACATCAGTAACAACATCATAAGTACCCTTAACTTACCATCAGTAACAACATCATAAGTACCCTTAACTTAACATCAATAACAACATCATCAGTACCCTTAACTTAACATCAGTAACAACATCATCAGTACCCTTAACTTAGCATCAGTGACAACATCATCAGTACCCTTAACTTAGCATCAGTGACAACATCATCAGTACCCTTAACTTAACATCCGTAACAACATCATCAGTACCCTTAACTTAACATCAGTAACAACATCATCAGTACCCTTAACTTAACATCAGTAACAACATCATCAGTACCCTTAACTTAACATCAGTAACAACATCATCAGTACCCTTAACTTAACATCAGTAACAACATCATCAGTACCCTTAACTTAACATCAGCCCCCGGACTTGTGTTTTGAAGATAAACTACACCAAAGAAGTAGTAAACTTCTATTTATGATTCATCACATATATAATACAACAATACCCTGCTAATAAAACTAATCTTAACATTTTATCCTTTACTTAGAGGTGAAAATCCCACCAGGTTCAACCTGGCAATAATCACCTGGAAATAATCTGGTTTCAAATACTTTCTAGAAATGAGTTTCTGAATCAAGACAGAGAACAGCGGGCCAGAATGGAAAACAAGCTGAAACATTCTCAGTGCGTTACCAGATGTTTCACTTACAACATGTTAAGAACTGAAACTACAATCATGACGGACTTGATCAGAAGGTGATTGATTGTACTGAGCTACATTGTTAGAGAAAAGGACAGTAGTTAATAGAATCGCTTGGCCACACGTCAGCATTTAAAACAGCAGACTGTTGCTGTGAAATGAACTTATTTCAATGAACTGCAGCTGTTTCCAACAGCCATGCAGAAGCATCCGTCACCATCGGTGAATGGATGTGTGTGTGAATGGGTGAATGAGTTTGTTCGGTGAGGTAGAAAGGTGTTATATACTGTAAATGCACTGCTGGCCGTCATGCCTCACCAGCAGAGATTCAGAGAGCCCATGAGGGATTGTTCATGGCTGGCCAGCCTCTGACTACCTACTGTGATGTGTCCTCCACCTCATGTGAAGTGCCCTGAGAGTTGTGTCTATCTGTCATAGCTGTGCTATCAGATGGGAGTGTGTAAATGATGTGTTCTACACAAACACCCACAAGTTTCAGGTTCATGAGAGATACTAGAGAGCCATCCTCTTTGAATCTGGGTGGGTGAACAGAATCTCTAAGGTCAACCCCACCCTCCGCATCCCCATGCATATGTAGCCACAAGACCAGGCTTTATACAGAGATCTGCCCCCCACCTCCCTTTTAAATATGCTGGGAGGGGGGTTACTTGTTTACTGTAGCACTTTGAGAGTAATGTAAAAACCAGTCAATAGAGGAAGAGAAGACACTTAGACACTAATGCAGGACACAGTAGATGCAGTAAAGGCACAGGTGGGGGGGCTCTTTTAGTGAGTGCATGCAAATATCCTGCAAATTATTACTCAGTTCTTTTGTAGAAAAAAGTGCCTTTGTAATGAGAATCCTGTGTGGACATGAGGGAATAGGAGTATGGCTTCTTCTTTGGTCCCAGACTGCAGTGAAAGGTCTTGACCTGCTCTATTAAAACTCTCCACATCCTCTTCTATATGAGAGCTGTGACTGGAGGCGTCCAGCAGGTACAGTATGAAGCTCAGTATAGCTGGTTACGCATCAGCACACAGCTGCGTCTGAGGAGCAGACACGTCTCTCTGTAGTGTCATCGGGCATACCAACACTATGTTCCCCGTTGTGTTCTTATGCTAAACACATTACTTTCACTCTCAGGAATATGTACAGCAAACAAATGCATTAGTTGCCCTTGAATGGTTTTCCCCATGTTCACAGTCTGTGAACACCGTAGTACTGCCAGTCCTAATCAGCGGTGTCGAGTCAGAATGGTACATTATCTGCACAGCAACAGCATGAAATACAACAGAAAGAGGGGGGTGGGTGCACAAAGCTTCACCTTTGATTTCAGACCTCTGGTCCACCACCATCCACCATCACCTCATCCATCAGATCACTCTGGTGTTGTGCTGATTGACAGCTGTGCTCTGTGCTGTCAGAAACAAAAGAACTGAGCCAATCAGAGCTTTGTAGGAGGAATAAAGAATGAGGACACCGTCTTCCTGTACCAGAGCCACAAACATGGCAACAAAACATGCAGCCACAAAATGGCCAAAATGTGGACATAGCTGTACAGGTTGTTGTGAATCGACATATGGCTCTGATCGACATGACAAACATTGAGTTAACTGCTCCCATTACTGCTAACTGTCTGCTGAACATGAAGTCGACACTACAGATACGTCAATCCCCACTGATTGGTTAGAGCAAAATACCAGACAGAGAACGGTTGACTTGAACAAAGTGTCAGACTGCCAAATAAATGTCTTTGGATGATTAAGACCTCGGTCTGCTTTGTCACAACGAGGTATGAAAAGTTTCCTTTAAGAGACAGATGTGCATTGTCCCACGGACCGCCACTATGAGCAGATTCAAGAGTTCCCTGCAGCTGAGTTTCAGAACTAAACTAATGTTGAACAGACTCTCTGACCAGTGGTGGCCCATGTTAGCTAGTTATTAGCCAACTTTAGAAACAGTAGCTATGTAACCGACATTAGGCTGCTGGGTTAACTGTACAACTCTTTTCTAGTTGTGCTACTGTACCAAAAACATTTCTATGGTTTTACTACGAAGCTAAAACAGGAAGGAAACACACTGTGCCCAGACAGTGGTCACACTCCACACACTCACATTTAATGTACTTTTATCCTTTAGTTGCCTTGTGGCTTTATTGCTTCAATGTAATAGATGTGGAACCTATATTGACCTGGAACCACAAGCAGGAGGATCATCTTGTGGCACAGATCCCACCAACTCTCTGCTCCCTTGTAGGCCAGTAGTAGAAACTGGACTGTTTAATGAGCAGGTATATCACCATGAAAATTAGTTCCATTTTATTATTAGTCTCACTCATGTTTGAGTCCTTTGGGCCTCGTCTCTGGACTAGAGACAGAACATGTAGAAGCTGCTGAAGTAATTGAATCATTAGTGTTGATCAATAATCCTATTACCGACTCTCATCCCCCCTTCTTGATATATTATGGTCATTTTGTAATACAAGACAGTAAAAAACAATATACCAGTGGTGTGTAACCTGTGAGTGTTTAGCCTTTATGCAGCACCCTGACTGGGAGCTGTGGGAGCGTGCACAGGTCGGCTGCAACACAAATGGATTCAGTTTAAAGACGGTGCAGATATCTGCTCTCTCACCGTGGAGGAAAGCTGTTCTACAGGGAACGTGTTTTAAACGAGGCCCTCTGTCGGAGTGACACCCCCACCGGCTACAGAGACTATTCACAGTGCTGCCTGCCTCCACCGAGTCCACCTGACCTTCAGCAGCGCTGCCACAGAGACACAAACACCAGCAACAATCACAGGAAGTCAGCTAAAGAGCTGCACACAGTTAAATGTTGGGCTAGAGTCCAGAGTCCAGATCAGAGAGAAGCCCTCCTCTAACTAAAGATCATCATTCCATCCTCTTTTTAAAGTCATAATCTGCAGCTTTGTTAGATAACTAAATGCACATTTCTGTTTATATAAATATAAGAAGCTCACTTTTACTTCTAGTGTTCTGTTACAGAATGATGACCAAGCTCTCTCAACAACATCAAATGTCCATTTTAAGGATTCACAATCTACATTACAGTCGTGCTGCTGAACCACAGTCTGTTACTTTCTATCCAAGACAGTTCATGTGCAATACATTCGGAGGTTAAAATAAATATCTGCATCTCAAATAATAGTCTGACCCGTTGCTAATAAAACTAGAATGGCACTCGGAGAGTGCAGACCTTGATATGTCTGTATAACGTTACACTACGTTGTCTTTCATCCCGTCAGCTACCGCTTTGGTCTTTCTCACCGCGGACGGACAGCAGCTCCCACACCTCGGAGTCTCACCACACATCCACACACGTATCTCTCTGCTCTCAGAAGGAGGCGGGGTCACGCGTCATCAACACGTCATCAGTCACACTGTGCATGTGGATGGCTCATCGGAATACTTAAAATATTCCTTAATCCGGATCATGATCCGGATCGCCACCAATATCTAATGGATTGTTCATTGTGCCACACCCCACCCCTCCAAAACATTTCATTCAAACAGACAAACCAATGCCGGTGAAAACATAACCTCCTTGGCCCAAGGCCTTTGGCCTTGGCGGAGGTAATAATAATTTCCATCAGTACAACAGCAGAGTGTTACAAACTTAGCTCAGGCTTGTAACAAGAGGGAGTCCATACACACACACACGCACACACACACACACACACACACACACACACACACACACACACACACACACACACACACACACACACACACACGAGTCAGTGTTGTAAGGTATGTTTGGATGTGTGAGTATTGTACCCTAACAAAACCTACAAAGATGGGGATGCCACGAGGAGATGTTGAGTCTGCCCAGCAAGAGAGAGCATTCAAAATAATGTCAAATAAATCATAAAATGACATATTCAGCAGTAAAAGGTCAAACAATCAGTACTCTGTAGTGCTGTGGAGGATGGCAGGGTTCTGGTCTGGGGACCCCTCTGACGGCATGGCCCATTGATTCTGAAGCACTCATGAACACCATCAGCAGCCCATCATTACACTTGGCCAAGAGAAACTTTTGGATGTTTGTTAGTATCCAGGCAGTAATGTGAGCGGATCCTCCTCCTTTATAGTCTCTGATCAGCGGCTCCCAGCGACTCCCAGCGGATCAACAACCACACAGAGCAGCTCAATGATTCCTGCTTATCAACAAGCCTTTAGCCTTTAAACCAGCTCTTAAAGCACTGGACAAAAAAAAAGAATTCAAACCACTATTACAACATAATCGAAAAACACAAATCGTGCGTAGCGTTAGTTCAGGCCGGCCATGGAGTCAAGCTCTGCTCAGATGACAGCCAACTGATAGCAGCCGATCTTAAGCGAGCCAAATCAGCTGATGCATCAGCTGATGCATCAGCTGATTCCCCTCTATGCATTCATTGGTGTTGGCGTTCACAGTGCTGGCTTTCCGATAGTTGTATTATCACTCTTTCCATCCACCACTATTGGTTTTGTGTTATCAGTCCTACTTGTATTAGCTATTACAGCTGCTAGACTGCTATTGTGGCTGCTTCTCTCTCTCTCTCTCTCTCTCTCTCTCTCTCTCTCTCTCTCTCTCTCTATCTATCCCCCCAGCCGGTCTCGGCAGATGGCCGCCCGCCCTGCGCCCGGTTCTGCTCCAGGTTTCTTCCCAGTAATCGGGGAGTTTTTCCTGACCACAGTGCGCTTGGTGGATCCTGTTGGGTCTCTAAACTATGGTGTACGGTCATAGACCTGCTCTATATATAAAGCGTCTTGAGATAACTTCTGTTGTGATTTGACGCTATACAAAAATAAATTTGTGATTTGATTGGCAAATTTCATATAGGGAGCCTTATTTAAGCTGCTTCAGCCTGCCTACCGTTGCTGCTTCCTCTACAAGCCGCTCGCACACATGAGAACAACCAGCTTTTCCACGTACAGGCTTCAACTTACCCTGCTGCTCGTCATGTCGATGTCCGTCCATGATGAGGACCCGTGGCTGGACAACTGGGCTATGGAGTAACAACAACAGCAATCTAAGGCAGAGGAAGCCATCGGCGAAGAAACCCGGTCCCTATCCGCCGGAGCTCGCGTCTGATAAGTAGACATTCAAGTTCTGCTCCCAGCATTTCCTAATGGCCAGTGACCAGGCTCCTAGAAGTCCTGTTCGAAAACCACATCACGGCTCCTGTCGGTTCTTCTCATGAAGAGCTTTTTGAAATGTTTTTGGAAAGCGTCCATGGCGAAACCCCACCAGCAGATCTTTCCAAATCCTGCGCTCCCAGGAAAGCCGCTGAGAAAAGGAAACAGTTCCCGAAACTCCGCTGCTGTCCCAGCTACGGCCGCTGAGCCGCCTTCCAAAAGAGCACGAGCTCCAACGGTCCGAGCCCCAGTCCGAGCTCCAGCGGTCCGAGCTCCAGCTGTCCAAGCCCCGGTCCGAGCTCCAGCGGTCCAAGCCCCGGTCTGAGCTCCAGCGGTCCGAGCCCCGGTCTGAGCTCCAGCGGTCCGAGCCCCGGTCCGAGCCCCAGTCTGAGCTCCAGCGGTCCGAGCTCCAGCGTTCCGAGCTCCAGCGGTCCAAGCCCCAGCTGTCCAAGCTACAGCCCCAGGAGCCGGCTCCGTGGACCAAGAGGACAATCCTGTCATGACAGCTCTATCCAGTATCCAGTCGTCACTCGCCAATATGAACTCCAGAATCCAAGCCCTGGAGTCCGTGTTGGCATCCCCAGCAAGCCGGGCTCTTCTAAACACAGACGGGCCATCCACCTCTACAGCTGCGGCACCACCAACGTGGTCTGCGTTCGCGCCGCAGATCGATGACGTCATTCCATCGAGCTTCGATGACATCACAGTCCCGCGGAGATCTCTGGGAAGTGCAGTCCAAATCTCCACCGGGGTCCCATTTTTTCCTCCTGCTGCTGCAATCTTTCACAATCTGAGAAGCCAAATCCTTGCAGCCATCCTCCATAAAGGGTGCTTTGGTGCTTACACAGGCCTGTTGTTAGAAACTGTTTTCCTCACAGCATTTCTTCGGGTTTCTTAGAGGTGGCGAGTTCACTACACTCACTAAATCTTTCGATCCTGCGCATTACCTCACTATAGCTGACGTAACCATTAACACTCACTATGTAACCATATTTTAAAAAAACACTCAAAGACTGACAGAGATAGGAAGGAACATCTGCTTTAATCTCTGAGTCTAATTCCGCATTTTGTCCCATCTTCCATGATCCTCTATTTGAGATGCCGACCTCAAGCCAGCCAACGACAGACACTATTTGTCACAGAGGAGGGCAAGCCAATGTCCCGAGCTTGGTTTGCCTCACACATTCGCCTCCTCTGCCAATCATGCGGACTGCCACCAGAACGCAACACTGCGCATTCTCTCTGCAGAGGAGCAGCGACAACGGCAGCATTGACAGGTCATGTCTCCACACTCAAGGCTTTGGGCCGATGGTCATCAACCGTTTAGGAATGTTATCTCTGGCCGGAGGCTCAAGACATCCTCAATGCTCAAAAAGCTATGAGTGCTCTGTAACTTACTGGCTATATATATTAAATGTTACGGCATATCTGCTTGACTCTCTCATTTAACTTTCTAGCCATATACCTCAGCCTGCAACCTGTGAAGAATCAAAAGGCTTCACTGTATATCGTTTTAGTCTAATTAGCTTTCCATTAAGTCATACTGCTGGCCCCTCCTTTGGCTCTTCCATGTAGGCGCATGGAGGGCCAGGGAGGTCTGCCTGGTGTGGTCATTTTGGGGTCTTTACTGATGCGCTTCCCTTAGGCAATGTTATTAGAAAACACTCCATAAACTTTCATTGTTATGCAGATGATACACAATTATATCTATCGATCAAGCCAGACGAAACAAACCAGTTAACTAAACTTCAAGCATGCCTTAAGGACATAAAAACCTGGATGACCTGCAATTTCCTGATGTTAAACTCAGACAAAACTGAAGTTATTGTACTTGGCCCTGAACGCCTCCGAAACAAATTATCTAATGATATAGTTACTCTAGATGGCATTGCCCTGGCCTCCAGCACCACCGTAAGGAATCTGGGAGTTATCTTCGATCAGGATATGTCCTTTACCTCCCACATAAAACAAACCTCAAGGACTGCCTTCTTTCATCTACGTAACATTGCGAAGATCAGGCACATCCTGTCTCAAAATGATGCAGAAAAATTAGTCCATGCATTTGTTACCTCTAGACTACATTACTGCAACTCCTTATTATCAGGCAGCTCCAATAAGTCTCTTAAGACTCTCCAGTTGATCCAGAATGCTGCAGCACGTGTACTGACAAGAACTAGGAAAAGAGATCATATTACTCCTGTATTAGTTTCTCTGCACTGGCTCCCTGTAAAATCCAGAATAGAATTTAAAATCGTCCTCCTCACCTACAAAGCGCTAAACGGTAAGGCCCCATCATATCTTAAAGAGCTCATAGTACCCTATTACCCCACTAGAGCACTGCGCTCCCAGAATGCAGGGTTACTTGAGGTTCCTAGAGTCTCCAAAAGTAGAATGAGAGCCAGAGCCTTCAGCTATCAAGTTCCTCTTCTGTGGAACCAGCTCCCAGTTTCAGTCCGGGAGGCAGACACCCTCTCTACATTTAAGAGTAGGCTTAAGACTTTCCTCTTTGATAACGCTTATAGTTAGGGCTGTCTTTGACCAGCCCCTAGTTAAGCTGCTATAGGCTTAGACTGCCGGGGGACTTCCTATGACACACTGAGCTCCTCTCTCCTCCTGTATATATTCATGTCCCATTCACTGTTACTAACTTCATTCCTTCCCGGGAGTCCTTGTGCCTCCTTGTCTCGCAGGTAACCATGGAGCGGGTCACAGGTTATACCTGGAGCGAGGTCATACCTGGAGAGAGGTTGTACCTGGAGCAGGGGTACACTTGGAGCGGGGTTTCACCTGGATCTGGATGTCACCTGGATTGTGGCTGCATCTGCTACCGCGTCCACTGCCTGCTTGACACCAACTGCTACCATCATTAATTAACTCCGTCTGTACGAGGGACTACCAAGGCTAACGAGGGACTACCAAGGCTTAGTGACAAAGTGGCAGCCTGGAGAATAACACTTCTCGGTCACTGCCAAAGACATCAAGAACTCCCAGCAAGCATGCTGGTGCTGCGGGAACCAACGCACGGCCATCGATCACAGGGACGTCCCACACCAACATACATGGATGTACTGAGGAGAGATGCTGGACAGTGCTGGCGAGCTAGCCAGATGTATGGAGGACTGAGATAGCTGGAAGCTCCGCTTGAAAGCCCGTCTGAGGACGACCCAATGATATCAATTCCGATAGTTGTATTATCACTCTTTTACATTCACTACTATTGGTTTTGTGTTATTAGTCGTACTTGTATTAGTTATTACAGCTGCTGTGCTATTATTGTGGCTGCTTCCCCCCTCTCTCTCTCTCTCTCTCTCTCTCTCTCTCTCTTTCTCTCTCTCTCGCTCTATCTATCCCCCCAGCCGACCTTGACAGATGGCCGCCCACCCTGAGACCGGTTCTGCTCCAGGTTTCTTCCCACTAATCGGGGAGTTTTTCCTGGCCACAGCGCGCTTGGTGGATCATGTTGGGTCTCTAAACTATGGTGTACGGTCTAAGACCTGCTCTATAGATAAAGAGTCTTGAGATAACTTCTGTTGTGATTTGACGCTATACAAAAATAAATTGAATTGAATTGAATTCAATAGTATAGTATGAGGTTGAACTACTAGTATAGTATGAGGTTGAACTAGTAGTATAGTATGAGGTTGTTCTACTAGTATAGTATGAGGTTGTACTACTAGTATAGTATGAGGTTGTACTAATAGTATAGTACGAGGTTGTACTACTAGTATAGTACGAGGGTGTACTACTAGTATAGTATGAGGTTGTACTACTAGTATAGTATGAGGTTGAACTACTAATATAGCATGAGGTTGAATTACTAGTAAAGTATGAGGTTGTACTACTAGTATAGTATGACGGTGTACTACTAGTATAGCATGAGGTTTTACTACCAGTAAAGTATGAGGGTGTACTACTAGTATAGTATGAGGTTTTACTACTAGTATAGTATGAGGGTGTACTACTAGTATAGTATGAGGTTTTACTAGTAAAGTATGAGGTTGAACTACTAGTATAGTATGAGGTTGTACTACTAGTAAAGAATGAGGTAGTACTACTAGTATAGTATGAGGTTGAACTACTAGTATAGTATGAGGTTGAACTACTAGTATAGCATGAGGTTTTACTACCAGTAAAGTATGAGGGTGTACTACTAGTATAGTATGAGGTTTTACTACTAGTATAGTATGAGGGTGTACTACTAGTATAGTATGAGGTTTTACTAGTAAAGTATGAGGTTGAACTACTAGTATAGTATGAGGTTGTACTACTAGTAAAGAATGAGGTAGTACTACTAGTATAGTATGAGGTTGTACTACTAGTGTAGTATGAGGGTGTACTACTAGTATAGTATGAGGTTGTTCTACTAGTATAGTATGAGGGTGTACTACTAGTATAGTATGAGGTTGTTCTACTAGTATAGTATGAGGGTGTACTACTAGTATAGTATGAGGTTGTACTACTAGTATAGTATGAGGTTGTTCTACTAGTATAGTATGAGGGTGTACTACCAGTATAGTACGAGGTTGTATTACTAGTATAGTATGAGGTTGTTCTACTGGTATAGTATGAGGGTGTACTACTAGTATAGTATGAGGTTGTACTACTAGTATAGTATGACGGTGTACTACTAGTATAGTATGAGGTTGTATTACTAGTATAGTATGAGGTTGTGCTACTAGTATAGTATGAGGTTGTATTACTAGTATAGTAAACGCTTATATGATAACGCTTATACTTAAGCTGCTATAGGCATAGACTGCCGGGGGACTTCCTATGACACACTGTCATAAGGAACTTCCTATGACACACTGAGCTCCCCTCTCCTTCTGTATATACTCATGTCCCATGTCCATGTTGTTACTAACTTCATTCCTTCCCGGGAGTCCTTGTGCCTCCTTGTCTCGCAGCTAACCGTGGAGCGGGGTCACACCTGGAGTGAGGTCATACCTGGAGTGGGATCACACCGGGAGCGAGGTTATACCTGGAGCATGGGTACACTTGGAGCAGGGTTTCACCTGGATCTTGGTGGTCTCCGGTATTGTGGCTGCATCTGCTGCCGCGTCGGTGCCTGCTTGACACCAACTGCTACCATCCCTAATTAACTACGTCTGTACGAGGGACTACCAATGCTAACGAGGGATTTCCAACACCTAGTGACAATGTGGCAGCCTGGAGAATAACACTTCTCAATCACTGCCAAAGACATCAAGAGCTCCCAGCAAGCATGCTGATGCTGCAGGAACCAACGCACGGGCATCGATCGCAGGGATGTCCCACACCAATACACATGGACGTACTGAGGAGAGATGCTGGACAGTGCTGGCTTTCCGATAGTTGTATTATCACTCTTTCCATCCACCACTATTGGTTTTGTGTTATCAGTCCTACTTGTATTAGCTATTACAGCTGCTAGACTGCTATTGTGGCTGCTTCTCTATCTCTCTCTCTCTCTCTATCTATCTCTCTCTCTCTCTCTCTCTCTCTCTCTCACTCTCTCTCTATCTATCTATCTATCCCCCCAGCCGGTCTCGGCAGATGGCCGCCCGCCCTGCGCCCGGTTCTGCTCCAGGTTTCTTCCCAGTAATCAGGGAGTTTTTCCTGGCCACAGTGCGCTTGGTGGATCCTGTTGGGTCTCTAAACTATGGTGTACGGTCATAGACCTGCTCTATATATAAAGCGTCTTGAGATAACTTCTGTTGTGATTTGACGCTATACAAAAATAAATTGATTTGATTTGATTTGATTTAGTATGAGGTTGTACTACTAGTATAGTATGAGGTTGTTCTACTGGTATAGTATGAGGGTGTACTACCAGTATAGTATGAGGTTGTTCTACTGGTATAGTATGAGGGTGTACTACTAGTACAGTATGAGGTTGTACTACTAGTATAGTATGAGGTTGTATTACTAGTATAGTATGAGGTTGTGCTACTAGTATAGTATGAGGGTGTACTACTAGTATAGTATGAGGTTGTACTACTAGTATAGTATGACGGTGTACTACTAGTATAGTATGAGGTTGTTCTACTAGTATAGTATGAGGTTGTACTACTAGTATAGTATGAGGTTGAACTACTAGTGTAGAATGAGGTTGTACTACTAGTATAGTATGAGGTTGAACTACTATTGTAGTATGAGGTTAGAACACAGCCTTTCGTCTGTTTGTCTTGCTTTCATAGTCAGTGATCCGTGCGTACTGAGTCCTGCGTACTGAGTCCTGCGTATTGAGTCCTGCGTACTGAGTCTTGCGTACTGAGTCCTGCGTACTGAGTCTTCCGTACTGAGTCCTGTGTACTGAGCCCTGCGTACTGAGTCCTACGTACTGAGTCCTGCATATTGAGTCCTGCGTATTGAGTTTTACGTATTGAGTCCTGCGTATTGAGTCCTGCGTATTGAGTCCTGCGTATTGAGCCCTGCGTATCGAGTTTTATGTTTAGAGTCCTGCGTATTGAGTCCTGCGTATCGAGTTTTACGTATTGAGTCCTGCGTATTGAGTCCTGCGTATCGAGTTTTACGTATTGAGTCCTGCGTATCGAGTTTTACGTATTGAGTCCTGCGTATCGAGTTTTACGTATTGAGTCCTGCGTATTGAGTCCTGCGTATCGAGTTTTACGTATTGAGTCCTGCGTAGTGAGTCCTGCGTATTGAGTTTTACGTATTGAGTCCTGCGTATTGAGTCCTGCATATTGAGCCCTGCGTATTGAGTCCTGCATACTTAGTCCTGTGTACTGAGTCCTGTGTACTGAGTCCTGTGTACTGAGTCCTGTGTACTGAGTCCTGCGTACTGAATCCTGCGTATTGAGTTTTAGCGTATTGAGTCCTGCGTATTGAGTCCTGCGTATTGAGTTTTACGAATTGAGTCCTGCGTATTGAGTCCTGCGTATCGAGTTTTACGTATTGAGTCCTGCGTATTGAGTCCTGCGTATCGAGTTTTACGTATTGAGTCCTGCGTATCGAGTTTTACGTATTGAGTCCTGCGTAGTGAGTCCTGCGTAGTGAGTCCTGCGTATCGAGTTTTACGTATTGAGTCCTGCGTATCGAGTTTTACGTATTGAGTCCTGCGTATTGAGTCCTGCATATTGAGCCCTGCGTATTGAGTCCTGCATACTTAGTCCTGTGTACTGAGTCCTGTGTACTGAGTCCTGTGTACTGAGTCCTGCGTACTGAATCCTGCGTATTGAGTTTTAGCGTATTGAGTCCTGCGTATTGAGTCCTGCGTATTGAGTTTTACGTATTGAGTCCTGCGTATTGAGTCCTGTGTATCGAGTTTTACGTATTGAGTCCTGCGTATTGAGTCCTGCGTATCGAGTTTTACGTATTGAGTCCTGCGTATCGAGTTTTACGTATTGAGTCCTGCGTAGTGAGTCCTGCGTATCGAGTTTTACGTATTGAGTCCTGCGTATCGAGTTTTACGTATTGAGTCCTGTGTAGTGAGTCCTGCGTATTGAGTTTTACGTATTGAGTCCTGCGTATTGAGTCCTGCGTATTGAGTCCTGCATATTGAGCCCTGCGTATTGAGTCCTGCATACTTAGTCCTGTGTACTGAGTCCTGTGTACTGAGTCCTGCGTACTGAATCCTGCGTATTGAGTTTTAGCGTATTGAGTCTTGCGTATTGAGTCCTGCGTATCGAGTTTTACGTATTGAGTCCTGCGTATTGAGTCCTGCGTATCGAGTTTTACGTATTGAGTCCTGCGTATCGAGTTTTACGTATTGAGTCCGTATCAAGTGATTTGATTAATTTAAAGCCGATTTGGCTAAAACAGTGGTGATATGATGAAGACAGAACCATGTTTCATCATTTTCACCATCTTACATTCATCCTTCGTCATTTACAACACCAAATGACGGAGCCCCGTCACTTCACAAGACACGGGAAACCTCTATTGGTCTGGAGGAGCTGCAGCAGTTATTTCTGCACAAACTTCCACTGAACATTCACTAGATATTCTCAGAGCTAAACTAACTCTTCTGCAGTGTGTAGTGAGCGCGCATGCACGTGAGAATGAAGGGAAAGAGCGAAAACGAGCGCGGTGCGTGAGTGAAGGCAGGCAGAGGAGCAGAGTACAGCAGAGACTCCGGTCCTGGAGACCAAAGCTACGGTCTCTCCCGCGTCTTCCGACCGCGGCCAACACTGTTTAACAGACGGGCTTCACTAGATACAACCAAGAGGTTTTGGTGCTTCACTGGATATTGTGTTGGAGTCTGAACAGCGTAGACACACGCGAGCGATCATGGGACACCGACCAGCAATGATTTATACGTGTAAGAAGTTACAAACAGTCCCTTTAAGTTTAGTGGCCTGAAGGGAGGAAGTAACAAAAAAATAACTGAAGAAAAAGGAAGTGATGAATTTATGAAATAATAATGGAAGTGATGAAAATGTATGCAAATTGGAAAATAGTGATAGATTGTCAATTGATTTGATAAACTTGATTGACATTCAATTTGAAACAGTGTTGATCTGATAATCAATTGCCAGCTGACCTTTATCGTCTACAGCAGCACACTTTTGTTCCTTTGGTCTCTGGACTCCAACTCCAGTCTCACAACTCCAGTTTGTAATTAGACTGTAAACAAGTAGCAACTTGGCCAGGATATCAACAGAACAACAGAAATATACTGTAGCCCCTCGCCCTCAGAGCTATACTGTAGCCCCTCGCCCTCAGAGGTATACTGTAGCCCCCTGCCCTCAGAGGTATACTGTAGCCCCTCACCCTCAGAGCTATACTGTAGCCCCTCGCCCTCAGAGGCTTATTCAAGATTGGTGACTGTTTAACATGTTTTCAGCAAAAAAGGATGAAACCGTCAACGGGTATAAGAAGTGAGATTTCCCTCTATGCTCTCTCCCCCAGGCATGAAAACATGTCCAGTCATCACAAGTCCATGAAACAAGCCCAGCCGATTGCATAAAGTTTAGTTGGCTCTGGATCGGCTGACGTGACCTCAATCCGCAGCCTCGCTGGCTGCCGACTTAGATCGCGGTCGTCTCAGCCCGTAAGAGCTTCTCCTTCATCAGGTCCGGCTAAAGCCTCACACACACTGCCCATCACCGGCGTGGATTAGAGGGCTGTCTGCTCTCACTGAGTCATGAGAGGCTGCAGCAGTTCTTCCCAGACCCAAAACATCACCTGAAAACCCTTTAAGTCCAGAGTTCTGGAAGAACTTATCAAACATAAGCCCTCAAATCCAGCACTCTGTGGAGCATTATGGAGTCAGGGTGTAGTTTCTAATTCCAAGTCTTTACTTTGAAGTTCTGCATACAACATGCAACCATAATCTCATCCAGGAGAGTAATCATCTACTTAGAACTTTAAGCTCTTTCGGCCCATGTTATCATAACGATAAGCAGGTTACTGTTGAAATGAATTTCAATTTTTACAACGAAGTTTTGGCCATCATAACTGTCAGCTGTAACAACGTTTTACTCACCTGGTGTTTGTGGAGATGTGGTAGCAGCGACACAGCTTTACAACGCAGTCCAAGTCCATCTCTGTAAGAAGAAGACACCAAACATGGAGATCAAGTTTCACACAAAAGCTTCATTTAGTGAAGAAAGTGTGTCTCTGGTGTCTCTTGAACTCTTTGGAAGGGTTCAAATGTTTAAAAATGTTGTTGTGTTTTAGTTACAGTTGAACTTTAAGTATTTGAGATTTGAGATTGAAAAGTATTTGAGAGGGAAATGAGTTGAGTTATCAGTTGAACTGTAGACAATGAAAGCAGTTATTAATTACCACAACGAGCTGAAATGAAAGTGTGAAAACAGTTAAATTGTAAGTTAAAATGATAAATAGTATTTGAAAGCAGTTAAACTCTTAGTTAACTTAATTAACTCAGATTGAATTTCAGTTAATAAGCACAACATTGAAGGAAATATGTCAGGTGATGTGAGCGACACCGGTAAACCACTCATTCATTTTACTACGAAAACTATGCAAACGCACTTTCTTAAAGTCACAGTGGAGAGATAATAATAATAATAATAATAATAATGATAATTTATAAATTGACAGAGACAGTAGCAGATGGAGATATCTTTCTTTCAAGAATTTTTGATGTTTTAAAATACTTTGTTTTTCAATAAATAAATAAAATCTCAACATGCAGTTACCGGATTAACCCTCTGAGACCCACAATAGACCCGTTTTAGTCTTCTTTAGGGGGGTAAAGGGGGTATCTAGGGGGGTACAGGCCCAGGGGGTCTTTAGGGGGGGGGGGGAGTGGGCCTTTTGGGTTGTCTAGGGGGTATTTAGGGGGGTCCAGGGTGTCTTTAGGGGGGGACAGTGGGTCTTTTGGGGTGTCTAGGGGTCTTTAGGGGGGTCCAGGGGGTCTTTAGGGGGAGATAGCAGGTCAACAGTAGATGTCACATAGAAGTGGTGAACATCATCTGAAAGCTGGAACCTGAAGATTATTTTGAGATGCAGCTCAGCACTGTCTGTCAAGTTCTTCTAGTCATAAATCAGAAATAAACATGAATGAATGAATGAATGAATGAATGAATGAATTACTTATTCAAAGTTAATTGTCAAAGTGTATAAGGGTTTAGAACATGATGATAGAAGTATATTATGGTCATCTCCATGCTCTATTATGTCTAATACATTTTGGGTTGATACCATTTGTTACAGATTTGGTGCTAAATTTAACCATTTTTTAACCACTGGAGAATTGATAAAAATGATCAATAATCCCTCCAAAATATTTCGGTGATTGGATGGCGAGCACTTGTGTTGTGTAAACTGCTCAGAAACCCCCTTATTGTCAATCTAGCTAGGAAAGCCATCCATCCTCTGAATGCTCTAGGTCTCTAGTTTGATCCATCCATCCTCTGAATGCTCTAGGTCTCTAGTTTGATCCATCCATCCTCTGAATGCTCTAGGTCTCTAGTTTGATCCATCCATCCTCTGAATGCTCTAGGTCTCTAGTCTGATCCATCCATCCTCTGAATGCTCTAGGTCTCTAGCCTGATCCATCCATCCTCTAAATCAGGGGTGCCCAATACGTCGATCGCGATCTACCGGTCGATCGCGAAGGTAGTGTGGGTAGATCGCATGGCATTTAAAAAAAAAAAAAAAAAAAATTTTTTTTTTTTTTAAATAGACGTCAGCCAACAAATTGCAACACTGTTTCACCTGAACTCATCTGGAATGGAGGATGATATTTTGACACTACAAGCTGACATTCAGTCCAGGGCTCATGGACAGTTCTGGAACTTACTCACAGAGGAAAAGTACCCCAACATGAGGAAATGTGCTACCTCCTTGACTGCATTATTCGGCTCCACTTATTTATGCGAGTCAGCCTTTTCCCACATGAAGATTATTAAGTCCAAATACCATTCCACCTTGACTGATGATCATTTGGAAGTGTGCTTGAGGCTGGCTATCAGCAGCTACTGTCCGGACTATGCATCCCTGGCTGATTCCATTCAGTGCAAGTCATCAGAGTAAGGTAATGACAAAAAATGTACAGAGTTATATTGTACAATATGGGTTCATGCAGTTATGCAAGGTACACCAACATATATTGTACATATAAAGAATACTCAATATATTTATAAATAAATATATGTTTTGCATTTTTATAGTAGGTAGATCATTTTGACTTGGTCATTTTATAAGTAGCTCGCATGCTGAAAAAGTGTGTGCACCCCTGCTCTAAATGCTCTAGGACTCTAGTCTGATCCATCCATCCTCTGAATGCTCTAGGTCTCTAGTCTGATCCATCCTTCCTCTGAATGCTCTAGGTCTCTAGTCTGATCCATCCATCCTCTGAATGCTCTAGGTCTCTAGTCTGATCCATCCATCCTCTGAATGCTCTAGGTCTCTAGTCTGATCCATCCATCCTCTGAATTCTCTAGGTCTCTAATTTGATCCATCCATCCTCTGAATGCTCTAGGTCTCTAGTCTTATCCATCCATCCTCTGAATGCTCTAGGTCTCTAGTTTGTGGCTGTAAAGTTTAATGAGGCTGTGATTATCCTAGAGGTCACCACAGGTCATTTTATACAGGGAGGTCAATGAAATGTCTCTTATGGGGACTAACATCATCACACATGAACACAGTTGGGCTCATTGGATCCACCAGAGTCTCAGCTTTACAGTGATACCCAATTTATTCATTCAACACTGTTTAGGGACCCCAGTATGCAGAAATATTCAAATACACCATTTTAGAATAGGAGACAATAACACATTTAAACTGCATGTGATTATCATAAAGTGGGCATGTCTGTAAAGGGGAGACTCGTGGGTACCCATAGAACCCATTTACATTCACATATCTGGAGGTCAGAAGTCAAGGGACCCCTTTGAAAATGGCCATCCCAGTTTTTCCTCGCCAAAATGTAGCCTAACTTTGGAGCGTTATTTAACCTCCTTACCGACATGGTGGCATGACATGACATGGTACCAATGGATTCCTTAGTTTTATATGATAACTGTAGCTTTAAAACTCAACCTGCTACGGCCTCTGAAAGACAGTAAAGTTGGTCAGGATCGCGGGTGTCAGAGGGTTAAACAGGGATAACAGTTGTAAAAAGGTCTTATAGAAACACAGGGTTAAAGCAACAGAACAGACGGCTCTAGTGAAGCACCACTCAGATAAAAACTCATCAACATTTTTTATCTATGAGTAAAACGTGAAGTCTTAACATTACTATCAGAACCCCCACACAGTCTAGGCTCACCCCCTCTTCCTGTTTCGGTTGCACAATGTCGCACTTCCCTTGTGCCGTAAATGGAGGCTTTATTTTCCAGGAGATCGTACCCGGTGGCAGACAGAATTGCGTAGTGAAAGCGAGGCTTATCGGTAACCAATCTAAATGCCGACGTTGTCATTATTTTATAGCCATTACATTGTGTAATCAACATTTACTTTATAGTGATAAGTTAAGCAAAAAAAATTTGTCTATTTCCATTTTAAACAATTGTCAAAAGGTTGTGACGCTCCGGCTGCAACAACCAGTTTCCCCTCAGCCCTGGTGCTTCAGTCTGGTCAGAACCAATAGGAATGATGGCCAAAACTTCACAGCAGCTCCCTTTAAAGGAGAGAGGTGTGCAAAGTCCCACTGATTAAGGTTACAAAGTATTGATTGGTAATGAGGTGGGTTTGAATCCCTGGACTGGGTGACTGTGCAACAACTTCCTCTGGATGTGAAGTGTGATTTAAAGAGAGCGTGTGCTTGTCGATTCTTTCCTTCAAGCTCCAAACATCTTTGTCCTTTATCAGTGTAGCTTCATCTGATTCATCCTGCTGGTACAATATAGTCAAAACATATAGAACATTTTACAAATCTTAATCATTACAGCCATCCCTATTTGTTCTTTGTTTTTTGTTGTTGTTGAACTACTGATGAAGCTGAGCAGTTTATCAGTGCTGAACATCATTTAGTTGTAACAAATGAAATATGCATAACCATACAGAACAACACAAACGTCAGCATCTCCTGGATCGTGAAGTATAAAAGGTCTACAAGTGACAGCTGATGCTGGCAATGCTTCTCTTCTGTCTATAAATGCCATTGTGCCTGTGTTACGTGTGCCTATATATAAACCTTCAGCTGGGAAATGAAGAAGCATCAGCGTGATGTGTGCGGCTGCGTGCTGACGCCGCCGTCCTCAGTCACTCAGGTGGGTCGACGCCGCTGCGACTCCACCTGTCAACATTTGAAGATGCGTCAAATGAGCCGCCTGTCTGGCTCAGGCATCTTTATATTAAAGTAAATATCTGCATCACAGAGAGAGGAAATACAATATCATGTTGAGTTTGGATATGCCAGTTTGCTGCTCTTTTAAATAAATAATTTAGAGCCTGTTAATCATTAAGTATGTTTGTCATACTGACACATGAAGGAACAACTCAGTAATGAACCAGCCATGCTATGGTAATAATAATATCTAACCTGTTACAAGTGAAGGCTTCTTATGTCATATTCTATTCCTACATGTCGATGAAGTCAACTCATGCAAACATGTAACTCAGATCATCTAAATGTGTTTATGTATGTGGAGAAATTAAAGTAGAAAACAAAACAAAACGTCCTGATGTATCTACATATACTGTCCATCAGTCAACAGTAACAATAGTCTAACACAAATAAATACATGTGCTGTTTAATTTTCTGTCTTAGCTTTGATTAATGTTCAATCATTGTCAGGGGAACATTATTATAGATTCAATGTTTAGCATTCATTCTTGACCTTGAGAACATCCATCCATTATCTGTAACCGCTTGTGAGGGGGGGCTAGAGCCGATCCCAGCTGACATTGGGTGAAGGCGGTATTGACCCTGGACAGGTCTCCAGACTATCACAGGGCTGACACATAGAGACAGACAACCGTTCACACTCACATTCACACCTACGGGACATTTAGAGTCAACAATGAACCTAACCTGCATGTCTTTGGACTGTGGGAGGAAACCTGAGCACCCGGAGAAAACCCACGCTAACACGGGGAGAACATGCTAACTCCACACAGAAGGACCCCAAGCCGGGTTTGAACCTGTGACCCTCTTGCTGTGAGACGACAGTGCTAACCACATTGTATAGCGAATGTGCCCACTGACTCACATTCACATATGAGTTGGACATGAACATGATGGATGGAGGACAACAAGCAGCGAATGAAGTAACAACTTCACTTTCTGTGCAGCCGTGTCACAAAGACAAATACCTGAGCCTGCTGCCGATTCTCTCTCTAAAAATAACTTGTGTATCATGAATGATTCAATTTATAACTGAGAATTTGACTGGAGCACGCAGACAAGAGAAGGAGAAGCTGTAAAGAAGAGCGAAGGTTTGGTAACTGGTAGAAGTAGCTGATAGGTTGTTTCCACTACTGGCTGCAGGGCAAACACGTATCTGCGGTTGACTTGAGGAAAAGCTCTGAGCTTCCTCTGAGCTTCAGACTGGAGGGAGCAGATCCACTCAGCTTTCCACTGCATTGCCTCCCGCTGCTGCTGCTGCTTCTGCTTCGGCCGTTCAGTTGACAAGCAGCCAGCCGGTAAGAGCACATTAAGTTTTAATCTGAGCGTGATGCACACGTATCACTCCTGAAGGGCCACAATGAACTTTTGTCGCTGTCAGCCGCAGACTGAAACAAAGCAACAGAAAAGAGAGGAGCAGTGCACATTTGAAAGCTGTGTGCACGTGCGTGTTCACTCTCATTTACATTCAGTGTATTGGAAGGGATATCCTGGCTGCTCCGTGCTGTTTTACCAGTGCTAACTCTAGCCTCGGGGACAAGCTCTAAAAACGCATTAGAAAAAAATACAGAATATTCTGAATAATAATATACAGCGTTGGTTATACAGCATCCCACATACAGTATGCTTTCAAGGGCAGATCAGGTTTCATTGACATTTCAGGAGACACTGAAAATCCTAAATCATACATCTAAAAGTATTCATCAAGTGTGTAGAAACATGACTCCTAATGAATGCTGCTGCTCTGTGTCTGTGTCTGTGTCTGTGTCTGTGACTGTGACTGTGTCTGTGTCTGTGTCTGTGACTGTGTTTGTGTCTGTTCTCTGTGACTGTGACTGTGTCTGTGACTGTGTCTATGTCTGTGTCTGTGACTGTGTCTGTGTCTGTGACTCTGTCTGTGTCTGTGTCTGTGACTCTGTCTGTGTCTGTGACTGTGTCTGTGTCTGTGACCGTGTCCATGTCTGTGCTCTGTGACTGTGTCTGTGTCTGTGACTGTGTCTGTGTCTGTGTCTGTGTCTGTGTCTGTGACTGTGACTGTGTCCGTGACCGTGCCTGTGCTCTGTGACTGTGTCTGTGTGTGTGTGTGTCTGTGACTGTGTCTGTGCTCTGTGTCTGTGACTGTGCTCTGTGACTGTGACTGTGTCTGTGTCTGTGTCTATGTCTGTGACTGTGACTGTCTGTGTCTGTGCTCTGTGACTGTGTCTGTGTCTGTGTCTGTGCTCTGTGTCTCTGACCGTGTCTGTATCTGTGACTGTGACTGTGACTGTGTCTGTGACTGTGACAGTGTCTGTGTCTGTGTCTGTGACTGTGCTCTGTGACTGTGACTGTGTCTGTGACTGTGCTCTGTGACTGTGACTGTGACTGTGCTCTGTGACTGTGACTGTGACTGTGACTGTGCTCTGTGTCTGGGACTGTGTCTGTGTCTGTGTCTGTGTCTGTGTCTGTGTCTGTGTCTGTGTCTGTGCTCTGTGTCTGTGTTTGTGACCGTGTCCGTGACCGTGTCGGTGCTCTGTGTCTGTGTCTGTGACTGTGACTCTGTCTGTGACTGTGTCTGTGACCGTGACCGTGTCTGTGCTCTGTGACTGTGTCTGTGACTGTGTCTGTGTCTGTGTCTGTGACTGTGACTGTGACTGTGTCTGTGACTGTGCTCTGTGACTGTGTCTGTGCTCTGTGTCTGTGACTGTGCTCTGTGACTGTGTCTGTGTCTGTGTCTGTGTCTGTGTCTGTGACTGTGACTGTGACTGTGTCTGTGCTCTGTGACTGTGTCTGTGTCTGTGTCTGTGCTCTGTGTCTCTGACCGTGTCTGTATCTGTGTCTGTGACTGTGTCTGTGTCTGTGTCTGTGTCTGTGACTGTGACTGTGTCTGTGTCTGTGACTGTGTCTGTGACTGTGACTGTGTCTGTGACTGTGACTGTGTCTGTGTCTGTGTCTGTGTCTGTGTCTGTGTCTGTGACTGTGCTCTGTGACTGTGACTGTGTCTGTGACTGTGCTCTGTGACTGTGCTCTGTGACTGTGCTCTGTGTCTGTGACTGTGTCTGTGTCTGTGCTCTGTGTCTGTGACTGTGACTGTGACTGTGCTCTGTGTCTGTGACTGTGACTGTGCTCTGTGTCTGTGACTGTGTCTGTGTCTGTGTCTGTGTCTGTGTCTGTGCTCTGTGTCTGTGTTTATGACCGTGTCGGTGCTCTGTGTCTGTGTCTGTGCGCTTTGTCTGTGCTCTGTGACTGTGTCTGTGTCTGTGCTCTGTGTCTGTGTCTGTGACTGTGCTCTGTGTCTGTGTCTGTGACTGTGTCTGTGACTGTGTCTGTGTCTGTGTCTGTGTCTGTGTCTGTGTCTGTGTCTGTGACTGTGACTGTGACTGTGTCTGTGCTCTGTGACTGTGTCTGTGTCTGTGCTCTGTGTCTCTGACCGTGTCTGTATCTGTGTCTGTGTCTGTGACTGTGTCTGTGTCTGTGTCTGTGACTGTGACTGTGTCTGTGTCTGTGACTGTGTCTGTGACTGTGACTGTGTCTGTGACTGTGACTGTGTCTGTGTCTGTGTCTGTGTCTGTGTCTGTGTCTGTGACTGTGCTCTGTGACTGTGACTGTGTCTGTGACTGTGCTCTGTGACTGTGCTCTGTGACTGTGCTCTGTGTCTGTGACTGTGTCTGTGTCTGTGCTCTGTGTCTGTGACTGTGACTGTGACTGTGCTCTGTGTCTGTGACTGTGACTGTGACTGTGCTCTGTGTCTGTGACTGTGTCTGTGTCTGTGTCTGTGTCTGTGTCTGTGTCAGTGTCTGTGTCTGTGCTCTGTGTCTGTGTTTATGACCGTGTCCGTGACCGTGTCGGTGCTCTGTGTCTGTGTCTGTGCGCTTTGTCTGTGTCTGTGTCTGTGTCTGTGTCTGTGTCTGTGTGCTCTGTGTCTGTGTCTGTGACTGTGACTGTGTCTGTGACTGTGTCTGTGTCTGTGTCTGTGTCTGTGTCTGTGTCTGTGACTGTGCTCTGTGTCTGTGTCTGTGCCTGTGCCTGTGTCTGTGTCTGTGTCTGTGACTGTGCTCTGTGTCTGCGCTCTGTGTCTGTGTCTGTGTCTGTGTCTGTGACTGTGTCTGTGTCTGTGTCTGTGTCTGTGACTGTGACTGTGTCTGTGACTGTGCTCTGTGACTGTGTCTGTGTCTGTGTCTGTGTCTGTGTCCGTGACCGTGTCTGTGCTCTGTGTCCGTGACCGTGCCTGTGCTCTGTGACTGTGTCTGTGCTCTGTGTGTGTGTCTGTGACTGTCTGTGCTCTGTGTCTGTGTCTGTGTCTGTGTCTGTGACTGTGACTGTGTCTGTGACTGTGTCTGTTACCGTGACCGTGTCTGTGCTCTGTGACTGTGTCTGTGTCTGTGTCTGTGTCTGTGACTGTGTCTGTGTCTGTGTCTGTGTCTGTGACTGTGACTGTGTCTGTGACTGTGCTCTGTGACTGTGTCTGTGTCTGTGTCTGTGCTCTGTGCTCTGTGTCTGTGCTCTGTGCTCTGTGTCTGTGACTGTGCTCTGTGACTGTGACTGTGTCTGTGTCTGTGTCTGTGTCTGTGTCTGTGTCTGTGTCTGTGACTGTGACTGTGTCTGTGCTCTGTGACTGTGTCTGTGTCTGTGTCTGTGCTCTGTGTCTCTGACCGTGTCTGTATCTGTGTCTGTGACTGTGTCTGTGTCTGTGTCTGTGACTGTGTCTGTGACTGTGACTGTGTCTGTGACTGTGACTGTGTCTGTGTCTGTGTCTGTGTCTGTGTCTGTGTCTGTGACTGTGCTCTGTGACTGTGACTGTGACTGTGACTGTGACTGTGTCTGTGACTGGGACTGTGTCTGTGTCTGTGTCTGTGTCTGTGCTCTGTGTCTGTGTTTGTGACCGTGTCCGTGACCGTGTCGGTGCTCTGTGTCTGTGACTCTGTCTGTGTCTGTGACTGTGTCTGTGTCTGTGACTGTGTCTGTGTCTGTGTCTGTGTCTGTGTCTGTGCTCTGTGACTGTGTCTGTGTCTGTGACTGTGTCTGTGTCTGTGTCTGTGTCTGTGACTGTGTCTGTGTCTGTGTCTGTGCTCTGTGTCTGTGCTCTGTGTCTGTGACTGTGCTCTTTGACTGTGACTGTGTCTGTGTCTGTGTCTGTGTCTGTGACTGTGACTGTGTCTGTGACTGTGCTCTGTGACTGTGTCTGTGTCTGTGTCTGTGCTCTGTGCTCTGTGTCTGTGCTCTGTGCTCTGTGTCTGTGACTGTGCTCTGTGACTGTGACTGTGTCTGTGTCTGTGTCTGTGTCTGTGTCTATGTCTGTGACTGTGACTGTGTCTGTGCTCTGTGACTGTGTCTGTGTCTGTGCTCTGTGTCTCTGACCGTGTCTGTATCTGTGTCTGTGACTGTGTCTGTGTCTGTGACTGTGTCTGTGACTGTGCTCTGTGACTGTGACTGTGCTCTGTGTCTGTGACTGTGTCTGTGTCTGTGTCTGTGCTCTGTGTCTGTGACTGTGACTGTGACTGTGCTCTGTGTCTGGGACTGTGTCTGTGTCTGTGTCTGTGTCTGTGCTCTGTGTCTGTGTTTGTGACCGTGTCCGTGACCGTGTCGGTGCTCTGTGTCTGTGACTCTGTCTGTGTCTGTGACTGTGTCTGTGTCTGTGTCTGTGACCGTGACCGTGACCGTGTCTGTGCTCTGTGACTGTGTCTGTGTCTGTGACTGTGTCTGTGTCTGTGTCTGTGACTGTGACTGTGTCTGTGACTGTGCTCTGTGACTGTGTCTGTGTCTGTGTCTGTGTCTGTGTCTGTGTCTGTGTCTGTGCTCTGTGCTCTGTGTCTGTGCTCTGTGTCTGTGACTGTGCTCTGTGACTGTGACTGTGACTGTGTCTGTGTCTGTGTCTGTGTCTGTGTCTATGTCTGTGACTGTGACTGTGACTGTGTCTGTGCTCTGTGACTGTGTCTGTGTCTGTGTCTGTGTCTGTGCTCTGTGTCTCTGACCGTGTCTGTATCTGTGTCTGTGACTGTGTCTGTGTCTGTGTCTGTGACTGTGACTGTGTCTGTGTCTGTGACTGTGTCTGTGACTGTGACTGTGACTGTGACTGTGTCTGTGTCTGTGTCTGTGTCTGTGTCTGTGACTGTGACTGTGCTCTGTGACTGTGTCTGTGACTGTGACTGTGTCTGTGTCTGTGTCTGTGACTGTGACTGTGCTCTGTGTCTGTGTCTGTGTCTGTGCCTGTGCCTGTGTCTGTGTCTGTGACTGTGCTCTGTGTCTGTGCTCTGTGTCTGTGCTCTGTGACCGTGTCCGTGACCATGTCTGTGCTCTGTGCTCTGTGTCCGTGACCGTGCCTGTGCCTGTGCTCTGTGACTGTGTCTGTGCTCTGTGACCGTGTCCGTGACCATGTCTGTGCTCTGTGCTCTGTGTCCGTGACCGTGCCTGTGCCTGTGCTCTGTGACTGTGTCTGTGCTCTGTGTGTGTGTCTGTGACTGTGTCTGTGCTCTGTGTCTGTGTCTGTGACTGTGACTGTGTCTGTGTCTGTGTCTGTGACTGTGTCTGTGTCTGTGTCTGTGTCTGTGTCTGTGCTCTGTGTCTGTGTCTGTGCTCTGTGTCTGTGTTCTGTGTCTGTGTCTGTGTCTTTGACTGTGACTGTGTCTGTGTCTGTGTCAGTGACTGTGTCTGTGTCTGTGTCTATGACTGTGACTGTGTCTGTGTATGTGTCTGTGACTGTGTCTGTGTCTGTGCTCTGTGCTCTGTGCTCTGTGTCTGTGTCTGTGCTCTGTGTCTGTGCTCTGTGTCTGTGCTCTGTGTCTGTGTCTGTGCTCTCTGTCTGTGTCTGTGTCTGCTAACGCGTTCACCAGAACAACTTCATAAAGGGATAAGCAGTCGGTGTTATTGGTATTTACAGTTTGTTGCATTGCTGTTTTGTTCCCCTTCTGCCCTGACGGACCCGGTACTGGGTCCAAACGGGTCGTACCCTGTTACACAGTTACAAAAAAGTCCCAATGGACGATGATGTATTTATAGAACATATGCTACATGCCATACCCTTTGGAAAAGCTGAGGTCTGTAAACTGTATGTTGTCCGAACAATGTCTTATTACGAAGTATTTTAACAATAAAGTACTTTTAGAACAGAAATAAACTTTGTAAATATAAGAACAAGTTGTGATCAAAAGATCTTACAGGTCTACAATATCATGCTTGGTATTGTTGGAAACTCAAAAATTCAGAGCTTTCCAACATACCTCCACACAGCGACACTGCTTACATTGCACACGGCCCTAAATGCTGAATTAGAGACAGATACAGTATAATTCTGCTGCTGTGTGACAGCCACATGTAGTGAGTATATGAGTTTCTACAAACAGTTGTGAATAATATCATTGGTAAGAATCAGCCATTAATCCCACCAACAGACTGGACATTAAAGGCTTTCAGCGTTGTGTCTCCGCCAGCAGCAGCAGCTCTATCTCTGTCTCTGTCTCTGTCTCTGACTGCTCTGTGAAGAAAATGTGATTAACAACTTGTGCAAGTGTGCAGAAGCTGTCAACTTGTATTGGCAGTGGCACACCCTGACGGAGACCTAATGGCCATAATTACATTGGAGAGGAGAGAACGGAGCAGTACTATCAGGCACACAACCACAGTCTAATGATTCCCCTACATGAAAACATTTTAAATGATGCTAATTGTCATTACGTGTAATATTTGTTTTTTGAGATAAAATGAGATGAAAGTGTGTTCATCGCTGCAGGGAAAGTAGGTCACAGTAACAAGCTAAAGCAGAATTTAGCTAACAGTTTTATTAGAACAATGCGTGGTAACGATGCGAGATATGTTCACGCTGAAATATATGACTATAAATGATTATGATTCACTATGCATGATTCATTCATCAAAAAAAGAACATTTCAACCTAACGGCTGCCACATGCAAACACAATCTGCTCCTCTGGATCATTGAGGAGCTTCAGTGGAGGAGTACATGGTTAAATGCCTTGCCCTGGGGCACTTCACAATAGTTTGGGCCAACAAGTCATTGTACCAGGTGACAAACCCATGTAATCCTTGGGATCCCTTGGGGCTTCCTAACCTCCAGGTCCAGTTTCACAAGACAAACCTGAGATGATTTTACACATAAATCACACGGAGGAATACTCTGATATACTCTATGCTTGACAACAGTTGTATGATGTTTCCGGTCTGAGAATCATTGATCATGTCATGATGTCATCAGGGTTATGTTGGCTTGGGCCTGGTGACTACACATGTATAACAGAAGCCCCTTCTTACAAACTGGAGATTTGGAGTTTGAAAGACTTGGATGTTTACCAAGCAGGGAGGGTCTAATGCTTCTGGATGGACTAACATCATGTCCCCACTAATATGGTTCACTTTGAAAATAGCATTTACATGTGAAAAACCATGCCCGTTTACACGAAATAGTCATAAGAAAATGCTAAATCACTTATTTTTCCTTTTTTTTCAGCAAACAACAAACTTTGCATCACATGCGACGTCTGGTGAGGAGACGAACGGTAACTACATTTACATGCACACTAATATTCCACTACTATTCACAATATGACTGTATTCTAAATTTGATGCGTGTCATGTAAACAGTATATTCCATTTGGATATTCTGAATGGAGCATGTTCAGATTAATCCATGTGAGATATGCTGATATTGTTCAGGTTTTAAGAGCATTCTCTGGACGAGTACACACATTCACAATATGTGTCTCAGTTGGTTTTTACAGCAGTTTGCAACACACGACCTCGTGCCCGTTTACAGCCAGCTCTGTGTGTTACACAAACCAACTAGCCGATGCATGAGATTCATGCCCACATTTCTGGTCGAAAGGAGAAGCACACCTACCTGTAACTGTATAAAAGAGTTGGATATCACCACAACAACTACGTCATGGGGGCTTTTTACATTATCGGAGTGTGCACGGCTGCATGTAAACTAGGACTGCACAATGTTAGAAAATAACTGACATCGCAATATTTCTTTTTCTGCGATATACAGTATATTGCGATTTGAAAAAAATACAGGAATATTCACCTTAAATGTTCTACATTTTAAAGTGAAATACATCAGTCTGATGCACTTTGAGAGCAAAACGAAGAGGCTGGATAAACTGCTGGAGTTGAACCACAGACGGGCAGAAGTGGACCCCACCCGGTGAGAAGGGTAAAAATATAGTCGTTCATTATGAAACTGTGGCAGGTCGACCTAATCTGGAGCTAATTAACGGGAAACACTGGTTAGTCATGGAGAATGAGAACTGTGCCAGTTTTCCTTTTGTATCAAGCAGCAAAAAGGTTGTAGCATGATGTGTTTATTTAACTGAATAGATCCTGTGATGTGACTATTGATGACTATTGTGCTTGCACACACTGCAGTGTCACTGCTGAAATGATATATTGTGCAGCCCTAATGTAATCGGGAATATTAGTGGAATATTTATTAGCCATGTAAACAGCTTATCAGGAATATTGGGCTCTCATTCACAAACAGTGTACAACTGTTTTACACTCAAATCCGGGATTCATCAATATTTTCTTAACTGAATTTTGTCCTCTGCAAACTAATTTAAAGCTGCCTCAGACCACAATGATGAAGGCCGGGCGGGCTGTCTTCATGCAAACACACTTTTTAACTAAATGCATCTAATATTACATCTCATAATACAACTTATGTTACATCTCATATTACAGCTCATATTACATCTAATATTACATCTAATATTACATCTCATATTACAGCTCATATTACATCTCATAATCACTTCTAATATTACATCTCATATTACATCTAATATTACATCTCATATTACATCTAATATTACATCTAATATACATCTCATATTACATCTCACCTTTATTGTTTACTTACTTATTTATCATATCTTGTTTTGTTTTTTCTTGATGTCTAATAAAGGATTATCTTATTTTTAATAGACAACAATATTTAAAAGTTATTTTACTAATGCATTGGCTAAATGTATTAAATAACTGTGAAAATGACACCCTTTCTTCCTCATCAATTATTGTCATAATCAAAATATATTATATATTTAAACATTTCTATTGAGGTTTTCAAATGAAGCTTAGAATATCTGTCGTCAAATTTTATGATGCCGTCACCCTAAAAGAACATTTTGACTGCAGTGCAAATGTAGTTGTTGTTTAGCGGTCGTGCACCTGAATGATTGTGATTAAGGGTTTGCTTTAGGAAACACGACATGGTTGGGCTTAAATTGACTACGTTTGAACAGTGAAAATGTGACTGGACGTTGTGAACACGGGAAACAAACGAACAGCTGATTTTAACGTGAAAGTGAAACTTAACATACGGGACACGAACAGCGGTCTACTGATGAAAGCTCTGTGTTTGTTGGACCCATCCACCACCCTGTGTCCTACGTCACCACAGAACGTTTACTTTTGTTGCGGATGGGTTTACGTTGTAGTTAATGGAAAGCCCGGTGTGTTGCATACCGATGCGAACGGGCGCCTTGTGCGGCGGTATCGAACGCTGACGGCCGTGACAAAGCGTGGGTATTTGACGCCCTGGGAAGGAGAACGGGCTGGTAGTTAGCATGATCTGAACAGAAAACAGCCGGCTTGAAGGCAAATTAGTGCAGTACTTGAGACGTTAACACTCATTTGGTGGTTGCCTAGCAACAATAAAAATCGCTGCACTCTGTCTGATCAGGGCCGAAGGGTTGCATCACCCAAATGATTCCATCCCTGTCCTCTTGTGGTATCTATGCAGGTAGTTTTGAGATATGTCTCCAGTAGGAATGTTGACAGTGAGATGTGTGGATTATCCGGAGAAAAGATTGTAATAGGCCACAGTTAACCATGTACCTTTAGAGAATCTCAGGGCCTCACATCTAGCAGACCGTGTCACCATAAGCATTAAAACAGTGACCCGACAGTTTTGTCTTCTGTGACTGTAAACAACATAGGGCTGAAGTACTTGTTATGTCTTGTGATGCTCTGTTGTCTGTTCTGTGCTGACTTATCTGTTGTCTGTTCTTGTGGGTGGCTGTGGCTCAGAGGGTAGAGCAGGTTATCCACCAATCGGAAGGTCGGTGGTTCGATCCCCGGCTGCTCCGGGTCACATGTCGATGTGTCCTTGAGCAAGACACTTAACCCCAAATTGCTCCCGGAGGCATAGCCATCGGTGTGTGAATGAGTATTTAGATTAAATCCTGATGGGCAAAGTTGGCACCTTAGTAGCCTCTGCCATCAGTGTATGAATGTGTGTGAATGGGTGAATACTGACATGTAGTGTAAAGCGCTTTGAGTGGTCGGAAGACTAGAAAAGCGCTATATAAGTCCAAGTCCATTAAGTCCAAGTCCATTAAGGATAATGATTCACTTTACTATTTTTTCATGACTCTGCACTTATCTGTGTGTTATGTATTAAAATGTATAAAGGCCTGACTTTTGGCTGTTCGAGGCTCACTTGCCACAGCCCACTCAGGTGGCTGTGCTCGTGAGTCCATCTGCAGATGCTTTTCTTATTAATATATGCTTTTCTTATTAAATTGATTTGAAAGTCAAGTTGTGACCTTGGCTTGTGTCTTCTAAATGTAAATCCTTGATACCGTTAGCACCACAAATGAAATGTAATTTATCTGCATTGTACTGTGGTTGAGGTGGACATTTCAGAGACCAATATCTCAAAGCTGGACACAAAACTACAACTATGTAGAGCATGAGTAGACGCCATCAGAGGGAAGCCAGGAAATGGGTTTGTGTTTGTACTGCTGAGTGTGTTTGATTAGAGGCTCTTCAGTGACCGCTGGGCTACTTGGCAGCCATCATTACTGTACTAAGAGTAACTACAGAAAGCTTTATGGCTCATCTACAGGGAACATCTACACCAAACCACCGAATACACCCTGATGTGGCTGACCTCAGTTCAGCATGTAGAGCTTCACTAAGCAGTGACTTGTTAGAGTGACAATGCTAGGTTGAGCACACTAATGTCTCAGGCCCATTGGTCTGTCATGCCAAGTTGATCTGATTAGCTGGGCTAAATCCAGGCACCTCCACACACACACACACACACACACACACACACACACACACACACACACACACACACACACACACACACACTGATCTGCATCCTCACAAGCACCCATAAGAGCAACTCTGTGCTACAAAGACCCGACAGTGTTCATATCCCCTGGCAGAGAGAAGGCTCGTGGGAGAATCCAGCTGCATATATTTCATGCACTGCTTCCTCATCTGCGTCTTGGCGGGGGCCGGGGAGAAAGACCCCCACAACTGTCTGATTATTACTGTTACTGCAACATGTTTACTCTACAAATACTGCAAACAATCACAATACATCTACCATGAGGTGTTAGTACAACAGAGATGTACTATATCATTAATACCAAGGTAGCTATCCCTTTAAAATAGTCGTGATCAAACTTTTTGAATTGTAACCTTATAAAAATGTATTTTATTTTGCACACCTAGCCATAATTTCCCTGGGGAAGATAACATTCAAGGAACATGGTTTTCTCTTTCAAATAAGTTACACTGACCCGTTTCTTTAAATACAACTTCAACATGTGACTGCTGGTGTTTCTTGTCTCATATGATTTCATCTTCATCTTCATGATCTTAGTGAGGATGAACATGATTAAGAAAATTAGTCCTAAGCTGTAATATACGGGAAACATCATATACTGTATGATTTGACTTCAGAGGGAGATACAAATGCATATTCTTAAACAACATATGAGGAACAGCTAGCTAATACTGAGCCATGTCACATTGTACTGGGGTGTTTGTCTTTCCCAGCCTCTTAGTTCCTCCTGTCTCATGAGGAAAAGAAAGAGAGACGAGAGAAGACAGCGAGATGTCAGTGTGAGCTCGAGCTGGGCTAAAAACCTGTATCTACAACCCCACAAGTTAATCCCCTGAGTCCCACAGAGCACCCAAGCTGTGTATTTATGTTTTAATCATTTCCTCCAGCTGAGAGAGAGAATGAGTCATCAGCCTCCTCTTCCTCTGCAAACATCTGGATGGTATAAGGAGAGAAATTTAACTATATGAGGGAGACATGATGATGGTGGTAGTGAGGTGAGGTCACCCATGTTAAGACATCTACTAAGCACGCACACACACATACACACACACACTCCTAATTGGTGATTTACAGCAGCCAAAAGGTTTTTTCTCTCTTGTCTCCTCTGCTTTCACACCAAACTGGGATAGTTTCTAACCCGACGCCTCTCCACAATGCTCAGTTCTCTGAGCAGAGGTCTGTGTGGTCCTATTAAGGTGAACGTTGTAACACTCTGTCCACTGTTTCATACATCAGTCTGCAAGATGGAGAAATTCAGCATTGGATTTGGAGACTTTTATTTTAAAATACTTCAACTAAAGGTATGTCAATGTTGTCAATAAGTCATTAATAACTTATCATGACTTTCATCATCAAATTGTTCAAATTAAATGGACATCAGACATTTAGAGATGCATCGACTGCAAAATTTCTGGGCCGATACAGATGTTTAGAATAACAATGTGGCGGAGAACCGATACCGATGTTTAGAATAACAATGTGGCCGATAGCCGATACCGATGTTTAGAATAACAATGTGGCCGATAGCCGATACCGATGTTTAGAATAACAATGTGGCCGATAACCGATACCGATGTTTAGAATAACAATGTGGCCGATAGCCGATACGATGTTTAGAATAACAATGTGGCCGATAGCCGATACCGATGTTTAGAATAACAATGTGGCCGATAGCCGATACCGATGTTTAGAATAACAATGTGGCCGATAGCCGATACCGATGTTTAGAATAACAATGTGGCCGATAACCGATACCGATGTTTAGAATAACAATGTGGCCGATAGCAGATACCGATGTTTAGAATAACAATGTGGCTGATAGCCGATACCGATGTTTAGAATAACAATGTGGCCGATAGCCGATACCGATGTTTAGAATAACAATGTGGCCGACAGCCGATGTTTAGAATAACAATGTGGCCAATAGCCGATATCGATGTTCAGAATAACAATGTGGCCGATACCGACGTTTTTCTTGATTTCCTTTTTGCTGTTATTTATTCCCCTTTTGTGCCACAGAAACAAAGACCTTTTCATTATGAAAAGATAACTGAGCTGTTTTAAAGTCATTCAGCATTTCATTAAACTGTCTCTGAATGAGCACAAATTCAATCAGACAGATTTCTGAAATTATCTTCTTTCACACCAAAAAGATTATTTTTGTTCAGCTGTTATACATCTACCTACTCAATGAGAAGAATGTTTCAGTAGTTACACAGCCAAGAAGATTAGTTCTGTGAAACATAAATTAAATGTAAATGTAAAAGTGTTTCTCACACATAGACTTTACTTGGACGGGCCGCCCGTATATAACGGCCACCTGAGTATATTTGGTGACCCATTTTAGCATTTTTATTTTTTATCAGTCCGAGAGAACGACGCTATCTGCGATCGATTATCTAGCGGACTAGTAGCGGCAGAACACCGCCGGGGAAAGGATGGAGATGGAGAGCTCCGCATTGGTTTCGTGTCATGTCTGTGACATATTCTACAGATGTCTAGACATTGAAACCACAGTAATGTAGCTGGTATGATGTCAATATCCTGTCAAAAGACTTTCACTGTCTGGTGTTGCTGTGAACCGCGCAGCTCGCGGTAAAAATAAGCAAGACCTTGAATCTCTAGAAGAGACGCAGCTCACACGCAGCCACCACGCAGCCGCCACGCAGCCACCACGCGCTGCTCATGAGGGCAGTCTGGCCTGGGTTTAAGTCCTTCAATACACAGGTCAAGGTTCCATCCAAATGTAGCGCAACAGAAATTTCAGAAATCAGCCAAGGAAAATGCTAATTAATGAGCAATTCCATCCACTACTGTTGGGCTCATCAAGACAAACAGCTGTTAGTAGTGCTAATTATTGTGATGCTAATTCAACCACTGCAGAAGAAGAGGGTGCAACAAGGTGGGGCAATTAAAGAGTTCTAGTCAAACCTCAAATGAGCAAAAACAATACTGAAAATGTGATGAAACATGGCATCTCTGTCTGTTGAATGCACAAATTGAAAATGCACACAAGAACAGGTGAATGGAAACGAAGCCCAGCATGTATATTTTCCAACAGAATGCAGCTGTGCGGACTTAGATAACCTGCATCACAGCTTTTGGAAAGAAAGTTTTGGAGAGGATTTGGACAGTCTCTCTCCATCCCCGTGGTTTAATGGAGCACTGAAAAGAAAGCTGGTGTACCCAGAATGCAATGCATTACATTAAACTTCAGAGCACAAAAAGATGGAGGCCAATGTGGCGGATACTGATCAATAAAAAAATCCTTAAGACAAGGACGGCCAGGCTGTTTAGGGTACAATTTTCTCCAAATCCCACACCAAAGAGCGTCTGTATCCTTTTGTTCGCGCTGATCGGCCATTAATGACACTGTCTCCATCTCTTTAGTGCATTGTGCAATGATCAGTCGATACGCAGCCACCAAACACCAGACACAGATTATCTAACAGTTAGAACCTGCATAAAACTGGTGTACTCTTATCATATGAAAATAGCACATTTAACACTGCCATCAAGAAAAACTATTTTCATGCTGCCACAGTTTACTGATGCAGTAAAAGTCCACGGTGAAGCAAAAGTGCCGCAGCATAAGAAACAAAATGTTGCTTTTGAAAGGCTAAATGCCAAACAAATATGGATTGAAGCAGAATGTTTTGTTGAATATTTCTTGAAAAGGAATGGTTTCATCTATCTTTTTTCAATACATTTTGACCTTTTGGACTTTTAGACTGTCAACATTATAAATGAAGTGCTGGACTGGTCGCCCTAAAGCCCTAATTATATATAGTATGTATATAGTTTATATAAACTGGAAAAACAAAGTTCGGAAACTTGTGTTTGGTGGATTATTTCTCTGTTGTTACAATGCTAATTGGCATTGTATTTTACATCGTTGGAAAGCCTGTTTATTTACCTTCGCAATGATGTCCAACTTGTAAGGATCATGCATTTGTGGGATGAGCAGCACAGCTGATTATGTGGGTAGCGCCCAAGTAAAATTTGCCAAAATGCTCTAAACAGTGTATTCTCATAAGGCTACCAGGAAGCCTGCAATGACTGCCCTTCACCGTCAGGCCCGTTTGCGCTGGTGTCAACAACACAGACAATGGAACCTGAACATGTGGGGGAATGTCATGTTCAGTAATGAGTCCAGGTTCTGTCTGCCAAAGTTGGACGGCAGGTCAAAGTATGGAGACGACGCGGAGAACGCTATGCTGATTGTAGCACCGATGGAGTAACAGCTTTTGGTGGAGGCTGTGTCATGGTGTGGGGCGGTATCTCCCTCTCTGGCAAAACAAGGCTTGTCATCATTGAAGGCCATCTCAATGCAGGGAGATATCGGGATGAGATTCTGCAGCCAGTGGCGATACCATATCTCCACAATCTGGCACCTAACTTCATCCTCCAAGATGACAACGCTCGCCCCCACAGAGCCAGGGTTATCACAGACTACCTCCACAATGTGGGAGTAGAGAGAATGGAACGGCCTGCCAAGAGTCCACACCTCAACCTAATTCAACACTTGTGGGATCAGGTTGGGCGTGCTGTACGTGTTAGAGTGACCAACACAACCTCGTTGGCTGACCTGCAACGAATCCTGGTTGAGGAATGGAACGCCATCCCACAGCAACGTGTGACCAGGTTGGTGACCAGCATGAGGAGGAGGTGCCAGGCTGTTGTGGCTGCGTATGGATCTTCCACCGCTACTGAGGCTCCTGACGGTGTATTAAATGAATGAAGTGTAAAATAGCCAATATGTCATGTTTGTTCCTTGTTACTGATAGAGAGTTCAATCATCCAATCCACCAAACAACTCAAAACAAGAGTCAATACCAACAGGAGAATACACTGTTTACCATTGACGGAGCATTTTGGCAAATTTTTCTTGGGCGCTACCCACATAATCAGCTGTGCTGCTCATCCCACAAATGCATGATTCTTACAAGTGGGACATCATTGCGAAGGTAAATAAACAGGCTTTCCAACGATGTAAAATACAATGACAATTAGCATTGTAACAACAGAGAAATAATCCACCAAACACAAGTTTCCGAACTTTGTTTTTCCAGTATATATAGTGCATACACAGGACACAATTTTTATTGTTAGTGTGATTATTTACACTTTCATTTCTGATACTTTACACATATGAAATGATGAATACTGTGGGCCTACATACCTTAGTGTGATTAGAAGTGATTAGAAGTGCATATGAGTGAATATTGGCGTGCAAATTAGTTTCTTTCATTGTCTCAATGCGCTTATACGGCCATTCTGTAAATGCATCCATTTGGCTGCCGGGGGAGAGTACCAACATTAATCGGTGCTACTCCTGGTGACTAAAGGGGACTTTTGTCATGAAAAACAACACCAAAAACCTTCCTATTTGGTTATCGAAATGTTATTTGATCAATATGACAATACAGGCATGTGCAGAGTAGGTAGGCCTATTTAGAAAAATTCAGGGCAGGAGGGAAACATATTATACACAATGATGGAACAATTAAATTTTTTGTTAAATGGCGTGGGCTATGGTGGTCCTGGTGTTAACTGTCCCTAATACCTTTAAACTTATCATATTCTTTAGACTGAATGCCATCAAACTGCTATTCAAGTCATCAGTTTGTAAACTTAATAACGCTCCTCTTTATTTCACTCTGATTTCAATTTCCTCTTTTCTCTTTAGGTAACTTTTTAATCTGATTGTGAGGAAACCAAATAATTCTGCACACTGTTGCTCCCTTGTTCTTATTTTATTGACCACAAAACAATTGTCTGATTTGCCCAGTTGGGAATCCAGCCTTCACCCCAGCCAGGGATTTTAAATACATTTTTGCTGTGGCACTGTCCAACGTAAATGTTAAAATGTGTAATTAAAAGTGGGTTAAGGGATAGTTCATGGACACAGATGCAAACTGATGGAGCTAGAACTACTGGTTCAATGTCTGCATCTCCTGATTCTTTATTTCCTCCCTCCACACTCTGAGAGACAGTGTCCAATAGAAGAGGTTTCAACTTAAGCTTCTAATTTTAGATGGAAAAGGGGCTTAAAGGAGAGTGTTAAAGCAGTGATTAAATCTTTATCTGCAGGGCACTTCATTTACACTACCTTCATTAAGAGGAGTGTTGTATGTCTTGATTTCTCTCAGTATAGTTAAGAAGTCATATCCCCAGTAACATTCGATCAGATACAGTATTAGTACGCTGCTTTTTAAAGCTAGTGTTGGCCTTTTATTAGCACTTAGTGAGTCAGTGTGGTTTACCCATGATGAAGTGCAGTTTGTTTGATTATTAATTGATTTATTGGATGATTGACCAGTATCATACTGGCTGTGAAGTGAAGTCACAAACTTGAATTCATTCAAATTTAATGGTTTCCTTGAATTTCACATCACATATTTCTTAGGGCTGTCAATCGATTACAATATTTAATCGCGATTAATCACAAATTAATTGGACATTTGTATGTGTTCAAAATGTACCTTAAAGGTAGATCTGTCAAGTATTTAATCCTCTTATCAACATGGGAGTGGGCAAATATGCTGCTTTATGCAAATGTATGTATATATTTATTATTGTAAATCAATTAACAACACAAAACAATGACAGATATTGATCCAGAAATCCTCACAGGTACTGCATTTAGCATAAAAAATATGCTCAAATCATAAAATGGCCAACTACAGCCCAACAGGCAACAACAGCTGTCAGTGTGTCGGTGTATCTGAAAGCTGGAACCTGAAGATTAATTTGAGACGCAGCTCAGCACTGTGACAAGTTGTTCTAGTCATTTATCAGAAATAAACATCCATCCATCCATTATCTGTAACCACTTATCCTACTCAGGGTCGCGGGGGGGCTGGAGCCGATCCCAGCTGACATTAGGTGAAGGCGGGGTACACCCTGGACAGGTCTCCAGACTATCACAGGGCTGACACATAGAGACAGACAACCATTCACACTCACATTCACACCTATGGGACATTTAGAGTCTACAATGAGCCTAACCTGGATGTCTTTGGACTGTGGGAGGAAACCTGAGCACCCGGAGAAAACCCACGCTAACACAGGGAGAACATGCTAACTCCACACAAAAGGACCCCAAGCCGGGTTTGAACCTACGACCCTCTTCCTTTGAGACGACAGTGTAAAGTGTATAAGGGTTTAGAACATTATGATAGAAGTTACATTCCCATGTTCGATTATGTATCGTAAGTTGTTGCAGCAATTTTTGGGTTGATGCCATTTGTTACACAGATTTGGTGCTAAATTTAACCATTTTCTACCACTGGAGAATTGATAAAAATGATCAATATCCCTCCAAAATACCACATTAAGACACCAAGACCTTGAGGAACACCATAGAAAAAGACATGCTGTGATTTGGGATCAAAAACTTTTGACATTTTGAGATTTCTGTAAAAATTGCATTTTTCAGTGATTGGATGGCGAGCACTTGTGTTGTGTAAACTCCTCAGAAACACTCTTATTGTCATCTAGCTAGGAAATCCATCCATCCTCTGAATGCTCTAGGTCTCTAGTTTGATCCATCCATCCTCTGAATGCTCTAGGTCTCTAGTCTGAGCCATCCATCCTCTGAATGCTCTAGGTCTCTAGTCTGATCCATCCATCCTCTGAATGCTCTAGGTCTCTAGTTTGATCCATCCATCCTGTGAATGCTCTAGGTCTCTAGTTTGATCCATCCATCCTCTGAATGCTCTAGGTCTCTAGTTTGATCCATCCATCCTGTGAATGCTCTAGGTCTCTAGTCTGATCCATCCATCCTCTGAATGCTCTAGGTCTCTAGTTTGATCCATCCATCCTGTGAATGCTCTAGGTCTCTAGTCTGATCCATCCATCCTCTGAATGCTCAATGCTCTAGGTCTCTAGTCTGATCCATCCATCCTCTGAATGCTCTAGGTCTCTAGTTTGATCCATCCATCCTCTGAATGCTCTAGGTCTCTAGTCTGATCCATCCATCCTCTGAATGCTCTAGGTCTCTAGTCTGATCCATCCATCCTCTGAATGCTCAATGCTCTAGGTCTCTAGTCTGATCCATCCATCCTCTGAATGCTCTAGGTCTCTAGTTTGATCCATCCATCCTCTGAATACTCTAGATCTCTAGTCTGATCCATCCATCCTCTGAAAGCTCTAGGTCTCTAGTTTGATCCATCCATCCTCTGAATGCTCTAGGTCTCTAGTCTGATCCATCCATCCTCTGAATGCTCTAGGTCTCTAGTTTGATCCATCCATCCTCTGAATGCTCTAAGTCTCTAGTTTGTGGTTATAAAGTTTCACGAGGCTGTGATTATCCTATCCTATTATAACTGATGAATATTAGTTTATGCTGGATATTCACACGCAAAGTTTATGCCAGAGGGGCGAATTATTCAGTTTTCTTTCCTGAGATTTAAAGGTAAAATTAAAAGTTTAACATAAACATGCTGTTGCAGTGTACTTATTATTTTGTCATTTTCATTGTTTTAAAGTCACAAGAATTCAGTGAACTAAGTCTTTGAAACTCAAATTTTTCTCTACACTAACATTTCCCTGTCATCCCGGGGACGATAGAATATTTCCCTGATAATGCTACATTGTGAGACTGTGTTAAAATCAGCAGGAGGAGAGCTAGTAACTTCAGCTGTTAGCAGCCGGTGGGCAGCACAGTCCTGATTGGCTAAACAACGGAGCTAACAGCTAACATTAACGGAGGTTGCATTGGTTACATTATGATGCGTTCAGGCTCTGTTCAGTAAAAATTAGTATTGGGCGATCTTGTAAAATTGTGTTTTTGGCGAGAAACTTGAGGAGGATCATCAGGGATTAATAATAAATTCACCAAAAACCAGTATGCAAACTGTAATAAAGGAAGGGATGTTGAAGTACATGAGATTTATTGAATTGGGTGGAGAATGGTGGAACTTCACTGGTATTGGTATTGGTATGGTGTTGGTATGGTATGGTAGTATTGGTATTGGTATTGGAAAGGTGTTGGTATGGTATGGTAGTATTGGTATTGATATGGTGTTGGTATGGTATGGTAGTATTGGTATTGGTATGGTGTTGGTATGGTACGGTAGTATTGGTATTGGTATTGGAAAGGTGTTGGTATGGTATGGTAGTACTGGTATTGGTATGGTGTTGGTATGGTGTTGGTATGGTATGGTAGTATTGGTATTGGTATGGTGTTGATATGGTATAGTAGTATTGGTATTGGTATGGTGTTGGTATGGTATGGTAGTATTGGAATTGATATGGTGTTGGTATGGTAAGATAGTATTGGTATTGGAAAGGTATTGGTATGGTATGGTACTATTGGTATTGGTATGGTGTTGGTATGGTAGTATTGGTATTGGTATGGTGTTGGTATGGTATGATAGTATTGGTATTGGTATGGTGTTGGTATGGTATGGTAGTATTGGTATAGGTATGGTGTTGGTATGGTAGTATTGGTATTGGTATGGTGTTGGTATTGTATGGTAGTATTGGTATTGGTATGGTGTTGGTATGGTATAGTAGTATTGGTATTGATATGGTGTTGGTATGGTATGGTAGTATCGGTAATAATATGGTGTTGGTATGGTAGTAATGGTGTGGTGTTGCTATGGTGTTGGTATGGTTGTATTGGTATTGGTATGGTGTTGGTGTGGTATTGTAGTATTGGTATTGGTATGGTGTTGGTATGGTATGGTAGTATTGGTATGGTGTTGGTATGGTATGGTAGTATTGGTATGGTGTTGGTGTGGTGTTGTAGTATTGGTATTGGTATGGTGTTGGTATGGTATGGTAGTATTGGTATGGTGTTGGTACGGTATGGAATGGTACTATTGGTATTGGTATAGGGTTGGTATGGTATTGTAGTATTGGTATTGGTACGGTGTTGCTATGGTATGGTAGTATTGGTATTGGTATGGTGTTGGTATGGTAGTATTTATTTATTATTGGCTCTGATCCAGTTGAATAAGCAGGCAGTGTGAGGTCTTGTCTACTGTGTGTACTAATGCTGGCCTATTTATATTCTAATTCGATACAAATGCATCCACCGTGGTGCCACAGTGAACGCACGCACCCACTCACTCACATACTCCTAATTTAAAGCACATGTGAGTACAGAGGATGGTATTAAAAGCTATTTATAACTTGACCTACTTTCTGCAGAAACTCCACAACAGAGGTATATTGGACAGAGGTATATTGATCTATTTAATCAGTTGGTTTGAGAGGGCACATACATCTACACTATACTATCTATATATATATATATATATATATATATATATATATATAAAGGCAGCTTGAGAGAACTTCATACCCCACATGTTTTAGAAGACAGGCATGACATACTAATGTTTCATGAAATATATACTTAAATCTACAACAGCTACAAAATGTATCATAATATCATCAAAACATTATTGCAACTGAAACAGCAGTTTCTTTGGTTAAATTGCTTTTGTTTCAAAGAAGCAACGCATGAAAAGCATGTAGCTTTGATTATTGTGGAGTATAACTATCCACCATGTATCAGTGTGCTTCTGCATGTGAGAACAGGACGACAACAGATGGCTGGCAGTGAGGAAGTCATAGGAACTGTAGGGAAGAGTTATAAATAGATCTGTTTTTATGAGCTTATTTTGGTGCTCTTAATGTGTTTTGGGCACTTGAAGTGATAGTGTGTGCCAGTAGCCGGTAGCAGGCAGATTTAATTGGTAATGAGGTAACACACACTTATATAGTCCATGCTGTTCAAGGGACAAATCAGTGAAAGCCAGTAATCAAGCACAGGGACTGTAACATTTCTTCTGCTCAACAGCGATGACCACTGGAGCTTCTGCAGCAGCGATAGAGTCATAAGTGCTTATCTACAGAGTGCTCATGAGATGAAGTATTTTTGTAGGCCAACCCAGAAGTTAGCATCGCACTGTGCCGATAGCGACTGATAATGCCTATTCAATGGCCTGATAACAGTCCAATCGGGTGCATTTAGCCACTTGTTAGCAACCGCCTGTTTTAAGACATATAAAAGCATCAAAATTCACCAGTGGGATATTTACTGATGTATTTTATATCGTACAACAAAATGTTAAAATCTTTTCAGCTTGTGTTAACCACAGACCTTGTTTCAGACATCGAACTAAAAACCCATTGACTACTAGACAAGGGAACAGGAAGTACCATAATGCTCACTCATTTCAGGTTTTAAGACTAATTCCTGCAGCACTCTACGTTCATGAGACAAAAAGAGCAGCACAGCCTGAAAAACCATCCGATGGGAACACCAACAGCAACAGGCAGTGATTTGTATTTTCCTGCTGCTTCCATCCAGCCCTGATGGCATTTCTGTTCAAATTGGGTTCAATTCAGGATTAATTTTCAAGCAAATAAAAGTAATAAATATTCCATTGGAGGAGTATATGAACAGGACTGAAAGTGCTGATCTGTCACATTGGTACAAATAAAAAATATAAATATTTTATACAGAAAGAGGCCTGGAAATGTTGAGCTGATTTTCCATCGTTCCATCGTCATCATTTCTCATGATTCATAATCGATTCAAAGACCTGTTTAAAGCACATTAACAGAGACTGTCATTAATAAAACACACTGCATGTCTTCAGGAGCACTTAAGTAACTCGTAATCAACATGGCACAGTTATTAATTAGGTTGCTTTTCTTCTCTCTGGGATGACTTCAATGCAGTCAGATGTAATCAGTGAGGACTAATTTAATTGCAGTCAGTTGTAAAATACCACAATCTGATGTGTTAATCTGCCTCTAAAATCATGCTGGATGTTTGTGTTCCTCTTTTGTTGCACAAAGAGCTGAGAAGCTGATAACATGATGTAACACAGCAATAAAACACACACAGGATGAAGCTAATACAGTATAATGGAACGCAACAGGAGATCAAGCCAGTCTGAAGAGGAAATTACTGACAACATGAGGAGCATCTTTGTTAAAAGCACAACTATATGGAAGCCCATTTCTGCCAGGAAAACAAAAACACTCATGGAATGTCCAAATTATGAGAAATCAACTCAAATTTAGAATCTCTGAGCCACAATAATGGGATGAATTACCAAAATTACCAGTCAAACTGAGTCAAACTGATAAGGTACTACATCAAAATGATGAGATAGTTGAAAATTAGGAAATAGTGAGGACATTTTTTTAGTTTCAAAGTAAAAAGTATGAGATATTAAGTAATTTTTGATCAAAATTATGAGTTACTATGTCAAAATTGTAAGTTAATTAAATATTAAGAAATGTGGACTTTCACAATGCCGTACTTGCTGTGTGCTAGTAATCTTTGTCCATCATTGTAAACCTGCATTAGAAAGTCTTCTTTGATGGATAATAAATAATAAATAAATTAACAATACAAATAGGTAATAGCATGGTTATCAGTTGAATAATCTAAACACTGACCAGCTGACCAGCTTATCTGACCAGCTCTATAAATAAAGAAACAGTGCTACTAAGGAGCTTTAAGCTCTCTGGGTGCTCTGAATCTTAGTGCATTGTTCTTAGTAATATGAAAATAATGTAAAGCTACATTAATCAATATCTTTGTATAAACAATGGTTCCAATAATATGTGCAATATGAGTTGTTCGCAGTGACGAACACAATTGACCAATCCTATGTCCCGTCCCCCTTAGTTACTGTTTCTAGGCTGTAGAGTTGGGTCGATTTACGGTTTTGCCGGTCCGGTGTATGCGGCAAATTAAAACTAGCCACAGGAGCCGACGGCTCCGGATCCGGGCCAGGTGAGCTGCTTCATGAGTGGATGCGGGCAGATCTGGGCCAGATCTGGTCTGGATCCGTGATCCATAACTGGCCTGTATCCGTGATCCATTTCTGTTCCGGATCCATCCCGCCGTGCAAGTGGACTCCGAACCGGATCCGTTTTGTGGATCCGTTTTGGAGCCTAATATACCTTTAGATCGGCTCCGGTGCAGAGTCAGTTGCTATCTGGGATATTTCATGGCATCTTAAACCTGTCTGTTCTTGTCCACAACACATTCTCAATCCCAGCTCGTCAAATACCGCCGTTTGGTCAGCGCCCCTCGACACCAGAGACCGACCCACCGGGTACCCCTCTAGACAGCGTGTCAATGCACGCTCATTATATGCATAGTGTCCTTTCAAAATAAACTTCCGTTTTCACAGGAAGTTAGGTTTTGACAACACAACAGAAAAGGGGGGGACTTAGGAAGGGTCAATTATCATAATAATAATTAAGTTCCCCTGTTGTACTGAGCTTTTTTAGCCTCTTTTCGCTCATTGTCTTGTTTTACCACTCACAAGTTTTAGTGATGTTTCACTATCCTCACCAGCTTGCAGCTGTTTTCAGTGAAAAAGTTCTGATAACACTTTACAATATCTGCCCAACACCAAACAGACAGTTGTGTGACCAGCTGGTGAACATCCTGTAGTGGAGGAAGAGCCAGATATTTCCCTCAGGAGTTGGTGGAGACTAAAACCAGAGCTAAAAGGAGAGTGAATGTTGGACTAAAGTTGCTCTGAGTCTGCTGGATGTGTAAACAGGTAACACATTAGTCATATCAACTTTTAGGGTCATCATATATCAAATTGTGTGGAGTTCTGCCCCAAGTGGCAAAACAAGTGATTAATGCAGCTTTACAGAGAAAACAGGAACCTCCTGGAAATCCTGTTTTTGCTGACCTCCAGTGATTATTTCTCTTCCAGGTGACATCACTGCAGAGTGTGGTTTTGAGAACTTCACAACATGGCAGCCATCGCCTGCTTCATGTCATCTGAGAGCTCCCAAAAAGACTACACATCACAAGATCAACATCAAGAGGATAAAATAAAGTTTGAGGTTATATTTTGTCTTTACAGCTGCAGTCAGGGTCCACAATGTCACCTTGCTGTGTACCTGTGACTGTGCCACCCCCCCCCCCACCCCCAAAATCACCTGGACTAGCATTCTTCCTCATACAGGACCAAGGCTCTAGACTAACTTTTCCACTGGTACCACTGGTGCTACCAACTTTCTCAGTTGGTCACACAGCACATGATTTGGTTGCACCCTTTTTTTGGGGTTACAGCATGGTATTAATCAATGACCTTGCATGCTAATAAATAGTTGTCTTAATTTACTTACCCCAGTGGAACATTGACAATGCCTCCAAACTTGATATTTGCAAAATATTTTAATCTGAATATTAAGTTTCTCTGACACAAACAGTGATTACCAAAATAGGTCATCTTCTATAACATCAGAAGAAAACATAACAAAAATGTTGTTAAAAGCAAAGCATGACAACAGAATGTATGTTTGCACTTAACTTAAATAAACATACAGTAACTTCAATTAAATTAACTTAACACAACATTCCTTCAAACCCTGCAATTCAGAGGGGCCAGCTCTTAAAGTTGGGCCTCCTAACCCTCTTTCCCTGGGAGAGCCACTGCTTGACATCCTGCCTTGCATCATAGTCCATCAGCTCTGGCCTCTCAACACTGATTCTGATGTAGGGTGACTATATTTTTAAACCCCCAAACCGGGACACTTAAATGTAACGCACGTTCATGCACGCGCACATTCATGCACGCGCACGTTCATGCACGCGTGTCCACACACGCTCAGGCACGCGTTAATATGCACGCACCATAGGTGTTTTCATCAGGATGGCTAACTTGCCGCACCTGTGGCGCATTTGATCACGGAGTGGGATCAGGAAGAAGGTATTATTATAGGTGGATGCATTAGAGGCTGTGAGTGACAATCATGACTTATCACATTCACTACTTTCTCCTCCTTTAATCACAGGACTTTCCCCGTCCTGACGCACTGACAGTTTGGGAGTCCTGTAGAGAGTTTCCCTCAGAGGAAACGTATTGTTGTCTGGGCCTACGTACCTACTTATTTTTTAACTTGTTTCGTCTCAGGCTGTTATAATTATAATGGTGGAGCTCAGAGGACATTTTGTCCAGGATGGAGACACCGTCCGGCTGAAAGATATCTGGTATTGGGATATCCCTTTCATAAGCAGGTTATTCATGTCCATGTAAACACAGCCACGGACACTAAATCCACACACGCTGTAGAATGTGTGTTAAGCAAGTGGACTGGGGATTCTCGTCCATTTACTTCGGACTTTATTAAACTATTCCTTTAAAAAGCCTTTTATTAAAACATCCTTAATACTACTGTATGACATTCTGAGCTATTATACATCAAACCATCCTGATGGAAGGTAGGACACAATTACCTCGCTAGTGACAATCTGTATGCATCCTGGCCTGAATCACATATCAACATACAGACTGTCATTCTGCCTCTCTGATCCTTCATATTCTGAATTAGACACTGTGCTGATCTGGGTCAGTCCAGGAGGCTGGCAGCCAGCAACAGGGCTAGAGGACTGCATGAGGGGAAAGGGACTAATCCCTGGGACCACTCTCAGTGATATGTCAGCGAAAATGCTCCAATGACGCTGTTGGACACCTAACGTCAGCCACAGGTACAACAGCAGCCCCCCCACACCGGTCCTGAAGGAGTAAACACACATGTCCTGAGTACTGTCTTGACATAATGACGTACTGTACGTACAGTAAATACACTGTCCTGATACATTCATTACATACTGTACGTACAGTAAACACACTGTCCTGAGTACATTCATTACATACTGTACGTACAGTAAATACACTGTCCTGAGTACATTCATTACATACTGTACTTACAGTAAACACACTGTCCTGAGTACATTAATGACGTACTGTACGTACAGTAAATACACTGTCCTGAGTACATTAATGACATACTGTACGTACAGTAAACACACTGTCCTGAGTACATTAATGACGTACTGTACGTACAGTAAACACACTGTCCTGAGTACATTAATGATGTACTGTACATACAGTAAACACACTGTTCTGAGTACATTAATGATGTACTGTACGTACAGTAAATACACTGTTCTGAGTACATTAATGATGTACTGTACGTACAGTAAATACACTGTCCTGAGTACATTAATGGCGTACTGTACGTACAGTAAATACACTGTCCTGAGTACATTAATGACATACTGTATGTACAGTAAACACACTGTCCTGAGTACATTAATTACATACTGTATGTACAGTAAAGACATGCAGGCTGATCCTTACAGGGCTCAACTATAAGGGCTGGCTGATTGCCCGGGGCAAGTAAAATGCCACGTTGAGCTTGTTAATCTAGCAACTCACTGGTGTGATCAGGCAAGTGGTAAAAAAGAAGTAAACACATTGTGTAGCTGAGGGGGGAATTAGCTGAGGAGTGAGCCGTCTCACTTCCTTCTCATCTCTGTTGCCAGTTGCACATGCGCAGCACCAACTGAAGTCCTGGTTGTTATTTGATAAACGCTAGAAAATAAAACTATTTGTAAGTATAAATTGACTTTGGGCAAGTAGATATCTGGCCCACTTGCCCTTTCGGACCCGTAAAAAAAACATTAACCACACATTGAACCCTGTTGCACTCTCTATGATGATGATGATGATGATGATGATGATGATGATGATGATACCATAAACTCTTATAAAAGCCAGTATAATGGCTTAGTTGTAGGATGGTCACCACACAGAGGCTGGAATTACCTGGACTATATTAACTCATTTACATTTAACATTGTGTGTTTTCTTTCATCAGTAAAATAGCAGCCATATTGTCATGTTCCAAGCTGGTCTCATTTCCAACACATCCAGTACTGCCGCCTGGTCAGCGCCCCTCGCCGTCTGATACCGACGCACTGAGGCACCCTTTAGCGTCTGTATGAGATGCACCGGGCTTTCAACTATCTCCAATGTGAACCCATACGCGTCATTGGTAAACGGCCACAGCAACTGACATAGATTAAATAGCGAGGAAGTCTGCGTCGGGTGGTCGGGAGGTTGGGATGGATGCTGTCCGTGTCCCTGTGAAACCAAGTCAGCACTGACTTATTTGACCATAGTTTTGTTACACAACTTCAGGACTTTACTAGCACCAGTTACGTTAAGAGCATAGTTGTTTTATTGTTTTTTATTTGACAAGTTAGGAGTGAGAACATGTTGCATATTCAGCACTCTGCCTTGTTGAATATGTGTATGTATAGATGGATTTGCATGTGCTGGTTTTGATCATGTTGAGGATATTGGATCTCAGCCACCTGTTTCTGTTGCCACTGTGTTACCACAACACGTAACCAGCAGGATACTCGTGCAGATGGAAACGCAACAGTAGCTTAACAGCAAATTCCAAAAATAAAAAAGAGTAGAAGCAACTGGAAATTATGAATGAATGATAAGTTTTGAATATGACATAACTGTTGTACTGATGGAATTCTTGTCTGTGGAAATTTACATCATGAGGTTATCAACACTACAGATGGAAGTCACCCTGGGAACAACCCGTCTCTAGTATAGGCCTCTTCAGAATAAAGACCTGCTTCTCTCTGCTGTTGAGGTAAATACACACAGAAGTAAGTCTGATTTTGACACAGAATCCCACCTGCAGGAACAACGATAGTGGGCCACACATTTAGCACGTAATAGGTCATTAGTAGTTATAGGCAATCAGTAACTAGTAGTTAACAGTTAAAGCTGCAGTCAGTAACGTTGAGCAAATGTGACAAAAAGTTTTTTTTAGATTATTCATAGATTTTAAGGACACAATATTTGTAATTGTACTTTCATTTTTAAACAAGGCAAAAGTGAGCATGGCTCACATCCCCCAGCTCACTGCTAAAGTAGGGCCAAAGGTTATTAGCTCACCTCCCTCAAGTCCACCCTGGACTTCTAACCCACCAAAGGCACAACTAGACCACACTGTCAACACTCATACCAATTTAAAGTTCCTAAGTGAAATAGTTTCAGAGTTCTGCTCCGAAACGAAAGTGTGACACACGAACAGACGGACGTACGGACGGACGGACACGTGGAGCGCTATATACCCCCGACTACGTTGACGCGGGGGTATAATAAACAGAGCACTGCTTTCACTTCCATGTTGTGCTACATTCCAGCTAATAAGTAAGACGGGTCGTTATTCACAGTGCATCTTCTAGAAGAAACTATACTGGAAAAACAAAGTTTGGAAACTTGTGTTTGGTGGATTATTTCTCTGTTGTTACAATGCTAATGGTCATTGTATTTTACATCGTTGGAAAGCCTGTTTATTTACCTTCGCAATGATGTCCCACTTGTAAGGATCATGCATTTGTGGGATGAGCAGCACAGCTGAATATGTAGGTAGCGCCCAAGAAAAATTTGCCATAATGCTCCGTCAATGGTAAACAGTGGTCCTGTTGGTGTTGACTCTTGTTTTGAGTTGTTTGGTGGATTGGATGATTGAACTCTCTATCAGTAACAAGGAACAAACAATACATATTGGCTATTTTACACTTTATTCATTTAATACACCGTCAGGAGCCTCAGTAGCGGTGGAAGATCCATACGCAGCCACAACAGCCTGGCACCTCCTCCTCATGCTGGTCACCAACCTGGTCACACGTTGCTGTGGGATGGCGTTCAATTCCTCAACCAGGATTCGTTGCAGGTCAGCCAACGAGGTTGTGTTGGTCACTCTAACACGTACAGCATGCCCAACCTGATCCCACATGTTGAATTGGGTTGAGGTGTGGATTCTTGGCAGGCCATTCCATTCTCTCTACTCCCACATTGTGGAGGTAGTCTGTGATAACCCTGGCTCTGTGGGGGCGAGCGTTGTCATCTTGGAGGATGAAGTTAGGTGCCAGATTGTGGAGATATGGGATCGCCACTGGCTGCAGAATCTCGTCCCGATATCTCACTGCATTGAGATGGCCTTCAATGATAACAAGCCTTGTTTTGCCAGTGAGGTAGATGCCGCCCCACACCATGACACAGCCCCCACCAAAAGCTGTTACTCCATCGGTGCTACAATCAGCATAGCGTTCTCCGCGTCGTCTCCATATTTTGACCCTGCCGTCCAACTTTCGCAGACAGAACCTGGACTCATCACTGAACATGACATTCCCCCACGTGTTCAGGTTCCATTGTCTGTGTTGTTGACACCAGCGCAAACGGGCCTGACGGTGAAGGGCAGTCATTGCAGGCTTCCTGGTAGCCTTATGAGAATACACTGTTTAGGGCATTTTGGCAAATTTTTCTTGGGCGCTACCCACATAATCAGCTGTGCTGCTCATCCCGCAAATGCTTGATCCTTACAAGTTGGACATCATTGCGAAGGTAAAGAAACCGGCTTTCCAACGATGTAAAATACAATGACCATTAGCATTGTAACAACAGAGAAATAATCAACCAAACACAAGTTTCCAAACTTTGTTTTTCCAGTTTATAAGATAAGATAAGATAAGATAAGATGGACCTTTATTAATCCCCGGAGGGAAATTCAGGTATCAAAGCAGCAACATCAGCAAACAGAGTGAATCACAGGAGAGGTAAAGGTATACAAAAATTCTAAAGACAATAATAGAGATATAAAAGATACAGAGTGAATGGGTGAACATAGTGTGTACAGTCCGTCAATAAATAAATAAATGTAGTATGTACAATAAATAAATAAATGTAATATGTACATATGTGCAGTCAGCAATAAAGTGGTATATAGGATGTATAGTGTAAAGTGAGTGTAAAGTGCGCCAGATAGTGCATGTTTAAATTTCTTAAAAGTCCTAATAGTTGTCATATAGGGGTCAGCCTTGGTTGTGGAGCCTGATGGCTACCAGCATGAAGGACTGACCCAGGCGCTTTGTGTTGTGCCGAGGAGGGATGAGTCTGTGGCTGAAGGTGCTCCTCATCTTGACTAGCTCATCATGGAGGGGGTGGAAGGGGTTTTCCAGGATAGCGTCCAGCTTCCTCCTCATCCTGCCCTCTGCCACCACCTCCAGACCGTCCAGCTCAGATCCAACCACAGAGCCAGCCCTCCTCACCAGCCTGTTCAGTCTGTTGGCATCCCTTGTGTTCATGTTACCCCCCCAACATACCACAGCAAAAAAGAGAACACTGGCTACTACAGACTGGTAAAACATCTGCAGCAGCCTATTGCATACATTAAAAGACCTGAGCTTCCTCAGGAAGAACAGTTTGCTCTGTCCCTTCCTGTAGAGGGCCTCGGTGTTATCAGTCCAGTCAAGTCTACTGTTCATATGTACTCCCAGGAACTTGTAGGTGTCCACCACCTCCACCTCCTCACCTCGGATGGTGATGGGAGTTGGGGGCCTCGTGCTCCGCCGGAAGTCCACCACCAGCTCCTTGGTCTTTCCAATGTTGAGCTGGAGGTGATTGTTATCACACCACCCTATGAAGTTCTCCACCAGGGCTCTGTACTCCTCCTCGTTGTCATCTGTGATGCAGCTGACGATGGAGGAGTCATCGGAGAACTTCTGTAGGTGGCATGTACCCGAGTGGAAGCGAAAGTCGGAGGTGTAGGTGGTGAACAGGAAGGGAGACAGCACAGTTCCTTGGGGGGCGCCGGTGTTGCTCACCAGCATATCTGACAGGCTGCCCTGCAGTCTGACATACTGTGGTCTGCTGGTGAGGTAGTCCGTAATCCAGGCCACCAGGGCATGATCTACCTGCATCACTGAGAGCTTCTCAGCTAGCCGGAGTGGCAGGATGGTGTTGAAGGCACTGGAGAAGTCAAAGAACAATATTCTTACAGAGCTGTGCGGCCTCTCCAGGTGAGTGTAGGCTCTGTGGAGCATGTAGGTGATGGCATCATCCACACCGATGTTTTCCTGGTATGCAAACTGCAGGGGGTCCCGGAAGTCGCTCACAAGGGGCTTGAGGTGCTGCAGAACCAGTCTCTCAAAGATCTTCATGACATGTGACGTCAGAGCAACTGGCCTGTAGTCATTGGGGGTGCTGGGGTGTCCCTTCTTGGCCACCGGGACGATGCAGGAGGTCTTCCAGAGCTGGGGAACCTTCTTCAGCCTCAGGGAGAGGCTGAAGAGGTGCTGGAACGCTGCTGCCAGCTCCCCAGCACACGCCTTGAGCACCCTGGGGTTGATGTTGTCTGGTCCCCTGGCCTTGTTCACGCTGATCTTTGAGAGCTGCTTTCTCACCTGGCCCCTTGTGATGATCAGGGTGGATGTTGCAATGTCTCCAGGTGCAAAGGACATGCTGTGGATGTGCTCCTCAGGGTAGGTATGGGGGGGCAAGCTGCTGCTGCCTCCTGGGGATGGGTGCTGGGGGGAGGAGGAGAGGTGTGGAAGGGGGTGCTGGGGGGAGGAGGAGAGGTGTGGAAGGGGGGGGAGGAGGAGGGGAAGGAGATGTGTGGAGGGGGGGCACTGGTGTTGGTGAGTGAGGACCCAGGCTGTCCTGCTGAGCTCATGGGGGTTGGTTGGTCAAACCTGTTGAAAAACAGGTTTAGCTCATTTGCATGTTCCTGGGTCCCCTCAACACCAGGGCTCGACTGTTTGTAGCCAGTTATCTTCCTGAACCCCCCCCCACACCTCCCTGGAGCTGTCGGCCTGTAGTCTCCCCTCCAGTCTGTCTTTGTAGGTGTCCTTGGCCGCCCTCAGCTCCTTCTTCAGCTCCTTCTGGACAACCTTGGCCCCCTCAATGTCCCCGGCCATGAACGCCCTCTTCTTCCTGTTCAACAGGGCTTTAATGTCCCCATAGATCCAGGGCTTGTTGTTAGGAAAGCAGCGTACCTTTTTGGTGGGTACGATGCTTTCCTCACAGAACCTAATGTAGTCTGTAATGCAGTGGGAGAGTCCATCGATGTCCTCACCGTGGACCCTGTCAAACAACTCCCAGTCTGTTGACCTGTAACACTCCCTCAGCTCCTCCTCAACTTCCACTGACCACTGTTGAACAGTCCTGGTGGTGGCGGGCTGCCTCCTGACAACAGGCTTGTATGTTGGCACAAGCCTGATGAGGTTGTGGTCTGAACCGCCAAGGGGGGGGAGAACAGTGGCGCTGTATGCCTCCTTAATGTTGGCATACAGCAGGTCCAGGGTCTTATTGTGTCTGGTGTTACAGGTCACATACTGGGTGAAGTTCGACAGGGCTCTGGAGACCCTCACATGGTTAAAATCACCATTTACAATGATGAATGCGCTGGGGTGCCTCGTCTGTAATCCCGCGACGGTGGAGTGGATGACGTCACTCGCCTGCGCCGCCACAGCACTCGGTTGAATGTAAACAGTTACTATGATGCAGTGTGAGAACTCTCGAGGCAGATAATATGGCCTCAAACTCACAGCCAGCAGCTCAATGTCCGGGGTACAGATGCGCTCCTTTACGGTGATGTGTCTGGGATTACACCATCTGGAGTTAACAAAGACAGCAAGCCCTCCGCCTTTCTTTTTACCGCTCTGTTTGTCTCTGTCAGCTCGCACCACCGTGAAGCCTTCCGGTTCCACTAAGCAGTCTGGTATAATCCCCTTCAACCATGTCTCCGTAAAGCACAGCACACTGGACTCTCGGTATTCCTGTTGGTCTTTCACCAGGGCTGCTAGCTCGTCCGTCTTGTTGGCCAGAGATCTCACATTGCCCATGATCACTGAAGGCAGGACGGGTTTAAATCTCCTCCTCTCCTTCTCCCTCCTCCCCCTCACGATCACACCGGCTCTTGATCCCCGTCTGTGTCGCCGTATCTCGGCAGGTAAATCCTTTGGTGGCGCTGCTACTCGGTCCCGAAAGGCGAGGAGCGCTTCAAATGAATACACCGTCCGTTGTCCGATCATGTCCGTTTGTCAGGCTAACTAAATATAATAACTAAATAAGACGGCTGTGAAAAAGGAAACTATTTACATAAAGTGTGCAGTATACTATCACTGACAAAAACTAAGCGCAGTAGAAAGTTAAAAGTAACGAAAAAGTAGCAAAAAAGAAGACAAAGAAAGTAGAAACACGGAGAGCTACTAAGACAGGCTGCCACTCGCGTCGGCGCCTAGCGACCATATATAATATTATAATTCTATCAAAACTTTTTACCCAAAATCAAATCATCAGAGCACTGCATGCTATCACTTTACCTTGTGCTAAATTCCTGCTAATTAACAAATCTTTACATCAAAATAAAACTTAAAATAAAGTTCTTCTTCACCTGAATCCAGTTTTGCCTGTCTGCTCTCAACATATAATATATAATATTACTCTTCTACTCTGTTCTGCAGCTGCAACATTCTCACATGTTTCTCACAGGCTAACGCTGTAAGATAAGATACTCCTTTATTATTCTGTAACTGGTAAATGAACTTGCATTTATAAAGCGCTTTTCTAGTCTTCCGACCACTCAACGTCAGTATTCACCCATTCATACACTGATGGCAGAGGTTGCTAAGGTGCCAACTTTGCCCATCAGGATCAAATCTAAATACTCATTCACACACCGATGGCTATGCCTTCGGGAGCAATTTGGAGTTAAGTATCTTGCTCAAGGACACATTGACATGTGACCCGGAGCAGCCGGGGATCGAACCACCGACCTTCCGATTGGTGGACGACCTGCTCTACCCTCTGAGCCACAGCCGCCCACTGTAAGATGCACACACAGCAGCATGTGGTGGCTGCTGTTAGTTTAGGAAGAGCTTGATGTGAGCAGTAACTGACGCTGCGTTAGAGACTCCTCCAGCTCTGATTGGTTGTTTTCATTCAGGCGTGGTTGAATCTTACAGATGGCATTAGGAGCACTAAAAGGAGGCAGATTATCTGTCTCATGTACTATTGTCAGGATATAGTGACAGTTTGAGCAAATATGACAAACTTTGACTTTTTATAAAAGTTATCTACTGAACCTTCAAGGTTATGATAAGACAATAAGTGTTTATGGTTAGGAACAATTGTGGTGGTAGCTGTTTAAAGTCTGATGTTTTGTTGAACCATCCATCCAGCCCAACCTCCCTGCGTAGCGTCACCTGACTTTATCCTTTGCTACCGTCATAATTACTATAAAAACTAGAGGACGCTGTCACTTGAACATAAACATTTGTTCTTTTAGGGTACTGATGAAATGACTGATGCTGTTGTTCAAAAACTCCAGAACCAAATGAACCTTTTCAAGGTCAATTTAATCTTTGATCATCAGATATGGAGAGTTAGAAGGAGCCTTTATACAGAATGATTATGATTACACCCACTGGTTTCCCTGCACATACTTACACTCATGCACACTTGCATACACTGAAGATTTGGCACACACACACAAACACACACATTACAGCAGGTGTAGATTTAGAGTTAGGATAAGTGAGTGGCGGCAGCAGAATGTCAGAGCAGTGTGGATGTGCTCACCAGGCAGTGTCCTCTTATCGTCATCACTCATATCCATCACTGGTCTCTCTTCAGTCTGGAAGTCGCTCTAACGTAAACATAAGTGTTTTTTGGGGACCGTCTCTGTGCATCTCAAAGGCACTTCATTACACTGACACCTGCAAAAACCTGCTTTTGTTCCCTCATCATTTATACTCTACCATCAATGAAACTCTTCCTGCAGAGTTTGAACATTTTCTCTGGAAAGGGAGGGATTACACCCGTTGAAAACAGACCTTTATTATGAAAGATCTGCGCAGTCAGTGTTGAGTCATTAATGGGAGCTTGACAATCCCCCAAAAAGAGTGGTGAGAAATTACACTGTGTCTGAATTAGTGCTGTGGACATATTTATATCACTTCATTCATCCATTATCTGTAACCTCTTATCTTATTTGGGGTGGCGGGGGGGCTGTAGCCGATCCCAGCTGACATTGGGTGAAGGCGGAGTACACACTGGACAGGTCTCCAGACCATCACAGGGCTGACACATAGAGACAGACAACCATTCACACTCACATTCACACCTACGGGACATTTAGAGTCAACAATGAACCTAACCTGCATGTCTTTGGACTGTGGGAGGAAATCTGAGCACCCGGAGAAAACCCACGCTAACACGGGGAGAACATGCTAACTCCACACAGACAGATGTGAACCTAGGACCCTCTTGCTGAGAGGCAACACCATCGTGCCACCCTACATCACTTCATGTTATACTGAATTTATCATGACAACAGGAGGAAGGTTTTGAGTTTGCATTAACCCAAACTCTGCAGCCATTGGCTATCAGGATTAACCTAGATACAGGGGAATTAAATCAAGGTCTGCCTAAATGAGTTCTTGCATGTCCCTATATTTAGGTAGCTAAAGGCCCTGACTACTATCTGAGAACTGAATGTATTTTGTGGAGAGTCTGCCAGGGACTGTGTCCAAAATCCTTCAGTGTTAAGTACAGTCTCCTCTTGCTATTGTGTAGTGTTAGCAGTGAGAACTCAAATTATCCCATAGTACTTGAAAGTAGTGAGCAAAAACAGCCTGCGTTCTGCTGCCCGTCCACTGATCCAATGACTAGTAAATGAGTGCATGTGAAACACACATATGGATTTGAACATCGTTGTGTTCATGTGATACAGTCAGAACACCAGATGCAGAGCGCAAGCCCACACACAGCAGCATGCCATGAATAGCAGACACGTGCTCCGTGCTCAGCTGTACTGTACAGTATGTAGGTTGATTTCTTCCTCCACCATTAGCTTCACTTCAAAGCCTGCTCCGGTCCCCTGGGCTGCTCCGTCCTCTTTTCAGGGTCTGTCTCTCGTCAACAGCTATGCAGGGAGATCAATTACACAATGCATCTGTGTGAGCAACGTTACTATGAACCAGCTCTGGCTCGCAGTTAGCACTCCCACATAACAGTTGGTCATTAGGCCCACGTTCTACCACAGCCTTTCAAACAGACAAGTGTGAGCATTTCTGCCACTACACCATTAGCAACACGAAATGTGATGCAATGATTGAGTGGAAGGAGTCGACAAGTCTTTCTTAAGATTCAGGAGCCTGTAAACTGGACTGCTTCGGCCAAGTGTGTAATGACTAACTCTAAAACAGGAGATAAGAAGAAGCAGCTAGCAACATGAAAACATGATGTCAGCCTCATTAAAGACAGTGTCCCTCTCTGTCTGGCTGGATGTAGCACTGGAAAACAACTGACAGACACAATGATAGAAGAACCTCATGGGTCACTATTAAAGACAGCAGTCACATACAGGACTGTGGGAGGGAGGATAGCGGAGGATGCTGCAGCGCCTCCTGACAGATGTTAGAAGACCTGCAACTATACATTTTAAAAATAATAATAATACATAAAAATGTATGTAATTCATTTTTTGCTGGTTATGTTCATATTCTAATTATATCTTGATTTCAGTGGATCAAAGTGGATCGAAATGTTCAGTCCAACTGGAAATGACATGATGTGACCACACCAACAGGCGCGCTGCAGCACCAGAACATTACAATAATAATAATAATAATAATAATAATAATAATCCAGAACATTACAACACAAAAGTGAGTTTTTATGAATGATTTCTTTATGAATCCATTAAAAAGAGCAAAACCTGCAGCAGCTGTAGCACACACCATCTCTCTCTCTCTCTCTCTTTCTCTCTCTCTCTCTCACACACAGACACACACACACACACACACACCATCTCTCTCTCTCTCTCTCTCTCTCTCTCTCTCTCTCTCTCTCTCTCTCTCTCACACAGACACACACACACCATCTCTCTCTGTCTCCTCTCTCAGTCTCTGTCTCAGCGTGTAGGGTTTCCATTGGGTGTTTGTCCCATTTATCAAAGTCTTGATTTGCAAGAGGACCCCACACTTCACTACCATACAGTAGAATTGGTTCAATTATAGAGTTGAATATTTTGAGCCAGATTCTTACAGGTATATCTATGTTTGAAGACATTTTAATTGCATAGAAGGCCCTTCTTCCCTTGTCTCTGAGATCAACAATGGCCAGTTTGAAATTCCCTGTTGATGTTATGTTTAGTCCCAGATATGTGTAGCTGTGTGTCTGTTCTATATCAGTGGAGCCCAGTAAGAACCTGTTTGGGTTTCCCTGACGTTCCCGGTCGTTTCCGGAAGACCATAACTCTAGTCTTTTCCAGGTTAACTGTCAGGGCCCAGGTCTGACAGAAGGTCTGCAGATGATCCAGTTGCTGCTGTAATGTCTCCCTAGATGGAGCTAGCAATATGAGGTCATCTGCAAAAAGTAGGCATTTCATTTCTGTGTCAGAGAGGGTGAGACCAGGGATATGGGATTGTTCTAGTGATTTTGCCAATTCATCAATATAAATGTTGAACAGGGTGGGGCTGAGATTGCAGCCCTGCTTCACCCCTCTACTTTGGGGGAAGAAATCTGTTTCCATATTGCCAATTTTCACAGCACATTTATTATTTGTATACATTGTTTTAATGATATCATAGGTTTTCCCTCCTACACCTTTTTCAATTAATTTCAGGAACAGACCATTATGCCAAATTGAATCAAATGTTTTTTTGAAATCTACAAAACAAGAGAAAATGTTGTTCTTGTTGTGATGGACATGTTTGTTAATGAGGGTGATGAGGGTGTAGATATGGTCTGTAGTTCTTGTTTTGATGGACATGTTTGTTAATGAGGGTGTGGAGGGTGTAGATATGGTCTGTAGTTCTTGTTGTGATGGACATGTTTGTTAATGAGGGTGTGGAGGGTGTAGATATGGTCTGTAGTTCTTGTTGTGATGGACATGTTTGTTAATGAGGGTGATGAGGGTGTAGATATGGTCTGTAGTTCTTGTTTTGATGGACATGTTTGTTAATGAGGGTGTGGAGGGTATAAATATGGTCTGTAGTTCTTGTTGTGATGGACATGTTTGTTAATGAGGGTGATGAGGGTGTAGATATGGTCTGTAGTTCTTGTTGTGATGGACATGTTTGTTAATGAGGGTGTGGAGGGTGTAGATATGGTCTGTAGTTCTTGTTGTGATGGACATGTTTGTTAATGAGGGTGTGGAGGGTGTAGATATGGTGTAGTTCTTTTTGTGATGGACATGTTTGTTAATGAGGGTGATGAGGGTGTAGATATGGTCTGTAGTTCTTGTTGTGATGGACATGTTTATTAATGAGGGTGATGAGGGTGTAGATATGGTCTGTAGTTCTTGTTGTGATGGACATGTTTATTAATGAGGGTGATGAGGGTGTAGATATGGTCTGTAGTTCTTGTTGTGATGGACATGTTTATTAATGAGGGTGATGAGGGTGTAGATATGGTCTGTAGTTCTTGTTGTGATGGACATGTTTGTTAATGAGGGTGATGAGGGTGTAGATATGGTCTGTAGTTCTTGTTGTGATGGACATGTTTATTAATGAGGGTGATGAGGGTGTAGATATGGTCTGTAGTTCTTGTTGTGATGGACATGTTTATTAATGAGGGTGATGAGGGTGTAGATATGGTCTGTAGTTCTTGTTGTGATGGACATGTTTGTTAATGAGGGTGTGGAGGGTGTAGATATGGTCTGTAGTTCTTGTTGTGATGGACATGTTTGTTAATGAGGGTGTGGAGGGTGTAGATATGGTCTGTAGTTCTTGTTGTGATGGACATGTTTATTAATGAGGGTGTGGAGGGTGTAGATATGGTCTGTAGTTCGATGTTGTGGTGTAAATCCAATCTGACTCTTGCTCAGGACATTATGTTCACTGAGGAAGTCTTGCAGTCGGCTGTTCAGGATGCTGCAGAATAACTTCCCCAGGTTGCTGCTGACACATATGCCTCTGTAATTGTTTGGGTCAAATTTATTTCCATTTTTAAAGATCGGTGTGATGATTCCTTTGCTCCAGATGTCAGGGAAATGTCCAATGCTCAAAACGAGGTTGAATACTTTTAATATGGCTGTGTTGAACTTATGGTTGCTAATTTTCAGCATTTCATTTCAAATAGCATCAGGACCACTGGGCTTCATTGTTTGCAGGGCCTGGATCTTAGCCAGTAGCTCCTCTTCAGTAATGTGATAGTCTAAAGCAGTGGTCTCAAACTCAATTTACCTGGGGGCCGCTGGAGGCAGAGTCTGGGTGAGGCTGGGCCGCATCAGGTATTCCACAAAAAAAGCTTTGTTAAAAAAAAAAACAATCTTCTCAAACGTCATTATTAACAGTTCTTTAACTTGAATGGGTTCTTCTGAACATGAACTGTCCTGAACATTAATGGAACATTGAAGAACATGAACGGTTCTTCTGAACATGGCCTCTATTGCGTCTCCCACTTTTCCTGAAATTGTCTGTGCTCGTCACCAACCTTTCTCTTCACTGCAGGCTTTGAAAAAGACATGATTGGGGCTGTGTGACAAGATATATATTCATTCCACTTGGTGTCACTCCGCAATAAAGTTGTGCCTGCTGTGTTTGTGTTGCTCTGCAATTACACCACCAAACCGCTAGTTGGCGGCGGCGTCTCTATGAGTTTCCTTCTTCTTCTTGTACTACAAACAGAAACTGAGCGGAGTTGGAGCTAATAACTGTTGAACCACAGAACTTACTTAATTACTGCAACGCCGAAAAGAGAAAATATATCTGAGTGGATTTGTGTGAACAAACATTGAAAAGATGGAGGCAGAGAGAAGTAGAACTTTCTGTGGTTGTCCGGGGTCCTGGCCGCTCAGCATCGCTGAGAGACTGGACCAATCACAGCTGTTGCGGTCTGCGTCGCCGCGACGTGTAGTTACATTTCTGGAGAGGTGCACGTCAGGCTACGGCGTTGATTCAACGCAGAAGTATAAATCAAGCTTTAATGAAGCTTATGCGATGTTACACGGGCGCCGCCACAGTTGTTGTGAAATGTTTCTCTGCTTGCATCAAGCCCGGCCGATTGCCCGTCCCCGGGAGCCATATACCCCACTGTGATTGGTAGGTTCGTTCAGCTCGGGCTCGCGCAACAAAGGGACCTTCAACGGCAAACTGCCATTCACATAAAACTCGCGGGCCGAGGGCGCCTGGTTAGCTCAGTTGGTAGAGCGGGCGCCCATGTAACAAGACTTGGTCCTGACCGCGGCGGCCCGGGTTCGAATCCGGCCTGTGGCCCTTTCCGCATCCACTCTCTCTCTCCCCCCTTTCCAAGACTCTATCCACTGTCCTGTCAATAAAAATGAAAAAATGCCCCCAAAAAAAACTTTATAAAAAACTTTATAAAAAAAAAAAAAATTTGCGGGCCGCACTAACATTAAACTTTCATATCAAGGTGGGGGCCACAAAATATCGTCTTGCGGGCCGCAATTGGCCCGCGGGCCGCGAGTTTGAGACCCCTGGTCTAAAGGGTTCTGATTGTCTTTAACGACTGATTCTAAGGTTTGGAGTTTGTTGAGGAGATCATTTTGGGCCGAATTCAGTGTGATTGTGCTGTACAGGTTTTCAAAGTGTTTTTTCCATATTTCACCATTTTGAATAGCCAGTTCTTCTTTGTGTGGTTTGCTGAAAGAGTGCCATTTTTTCCCAGAAAGTATTTGAGTCAATGGACTCTTCATTTATATCCAATTGGTGCTGTGCATGTTGTTCCCTTTTAGTTCTGAGTGTTCTTCTGTATAATTTCAGTGTTTCCCAATATTGGAGGCGGAGCTCAGGATCATCAGGTTGTCGGTGTTTCTGATTAGATAAACTTCTGAGTGTTTTTCTCAGATGTTTGCAGTCTGTATCAAACCACTTTTCATTGGCTGACTGTTTTGATCTGTGATGATGAGACTGTTTCAGATTGGATAAATTTGCCACATTGTCAAATATGTTATTAATATCCTGTACAGCCTGATTCAGGCCGCCATTACTCTGGTGGTATGAGGTGGAAAGAATATGGTCTAAATGAGATTGAATTGTTTGATGTCTGATTGCTTTCTGGTAGTCGTCGTTGCTTTTGTTTGTCCATCTATCAGGTTGTTTTGTATAGTTCAGTTTACTGGGTTTTGCTGAATGAGGGTCTGTTACTGTCTTTCTAATGTACAGTGTAATTGTACTATGATCAGATAAGGGTGTTAGGGGGCTGACTGTGAATGCGCTCAGACAGAAGGGGTCTAGGTCTGTAATGCTATAATCTACTGTGCTATTGCCAAGAGGAGAGCTGTGTGTGTAGTGACCAAAGGAGTCTCCTCGAAGTCGACCATTGACGATGTACAGACCCAGTGTTCCACATAGCTGCAGGAGTCGCTGCCCACTTTTGTTGACAGTTTTGTCAAAGTTGTTCCTGTGGGGATGTGAAGGGAGGGGAATGCTGATTTGGTCAGGTATACGTTTGTCTCCCTGTGGGTTAATACAATCTGGTTCTATACCTGTCCTGGCATTAAGGTCACCACAGATCAGTACACTTCCCTGGGCCTGGTAGTGATTGATCTCATCTTCCAGAATGGAGAAACAATCTTCATTATAATAAGGGGATTCTGATGGGGGGATATATGCTTGTCACATGAATAGGTCTTTATCTGTGGCAATAACCTCTCTCTTTATTTTGAGCCAAATGGAAAATTCACCTTTTTTGATTAATTCTATTGAGTGTACAAGGTTTGCCTTGTACCAAATCAACATTCCTCCTGAATCACTGCCCTGGGTTACTCCTTTGAGTTTGGTGGATGGGAACACTATCTCTACGTAGCCTACGGGACAGCCAGTGGAAGTGACTCCTCTACTCCAGGTCTCTTGCAAAACAAACACATCTGCATCTCCTAATTCTTTGTTGAAGTCTGGGGTCCTGCTCTTAAGGTCAAAAGCAGAGGACCTCAGACCCTGGACATTCCAACATGAAATAATAAATGATTTAGAATTCATTTAGCTTAAAATTCAGAAAGTTGCACTTAATGTTAAAATGTTAAAATGAGATAAACTCTTCAATCTCTTGTTGTCAATGAAGAGGTACATAAACAAAATAATATATATATATATATATACATACATACACATACACATACACATACACATACACATACATACATACATACATATGCATACACTAAATTTATGGGGTTTTAACCCCTTAATATGGAATACTTTTACACAATCTAAACTGGAAAAATAAAGTTCGGAAACTTGTGTTTGGAGGATTATTTCTCTGTTGTTACAATGCTAATTGGCATTGTATTTTACATCGTTGGAAAGCCTGTTTATTTACCTTCGCAATGATGTCCAACTTGTAAGGATCATGCATTTGTGGGATGAGCAGCACAGTTGATTATGTGGGTAGCGCCCAAGAAAAATTTGCCAAAATGCTCTAAACAGTGTATTCTCATAAGGCTACCAGGAAGCCTGCAATGACTGCCCTTCACCGTCAGGCCCGTTTGCGCTGGTGTCGACAACACAGACAATGGAACCTGAACATGTGGGGGAATGTCATGTTCAGTGATGAGTCCAGGTTCTGTCTGCCAAAGTTGGACGGCAGGTCAAAGTATGGAGACGACGCGGAGAACGCTGTGCTGATTGTTGCACCGATGGAGTAACAGCTTTTGGTGGAGGCTGTGTCATGGTGTGGGGCGGCATCTCCCTCTCTGGCAAAACAAGACTTGTCATCATTGAAGTCAGTGAGATATCAGGATGAGATTCTGCAGCCAGTGGCGATCCCATATCTCCACAATCTGGCCCCTAACTTCATCCTCCAAGATGACAACGCTCGCCCCCACAGAACCAGGGTTATCACAGACTACCTCCACAATGTGGGAGTAGAGAGAATGGAACGGCCTGCCAAGAGTCTACACCTCAACCCAATTCAACATGTGGGATCAGGTTGGGCGTGCTGTACGTGTTAGAGTGACCAACACAACTTCGTTGGCTGACCTGCAACGAATCCTGGTTGAGGAATGGAACGCCATCCCACAGCAACGTGTGACCAGGTTGGTGACCAGCATGAGGAGGAGGTGCCAGGCTGTTGTGGCTGCGTATGGATCTTCCACCGCTACTGAGGCTCCTGACGGTGTATTAAATGAATAAAGTGTAAAATAGCCAATATGTCATGTTTGTTCCTTGTTACTGATAGAAAGTTCAATCATCCAATCCACCAAACAACTCAAAACAAGAGTCAACACCAACAGGAGAATACACTGTTTACCATTGACGGAGCATTTTGGCAAATTTTTCTTGGGCGCTACCCACATAATCAGCTGTGCTGCTCATCCCACAAATGCATGATCCTTACAAGTGGGACATCATTGCGAAGGTAAATAAACAGGCTTTTCAACGATGTAAAATACAATGACCATTAGCATTGTAACAACAGAGAAATAATTCACCAAACACAAGTTTCCGAACTTTGTTTTTCCAGTATATATATATATATATATATATGTATATATATGTACATATACATATGTACATATATATACACACACATACACATACACGTATACATGCGTACCCACATACACACAAATACACATACCCAATACACATACACACATACATTCATACATACACAACATACATAAAATAATTAGGGCCCGAGCACGAAAGTGCCAGGACCCAACGGTGTCCTGGCACGAAGTGCAAGGAACCTATTGTTTTTCTGCAGATTATTATTAGGGCCCGAGCACGAAAGTGCCAGGACCCAACGGTGTCCTGGCACGAAGTGCAAGGAACCTATTGTTTTTCTGCAGATTATTATTATTAGGGCCCGAGCACGAAAGTGCCAGGACCCAACGGTGTCCTGGCACGAAGTGCAAGGAACCTATTGTTTTTCTGCAGATTATTATTATTAGGGCCCGAGCACGAAAGTGCCAGGACCCAACGGTGTCCTGGCACGAAGTGCAAGGAACCTATTGTTTTTCTGCAGATTATTAGGGCCCGAGCAGGAAAGTGCCAGGACCCAACGGTGTCCTGGCACGAAGTGCAAGGAACCTATTGTTTTTCTGCAGATTATTAGGGCCCGAGCACGAAAGTGCCAGGACCCAACGGTGTCCTGGCACGAAGTGCAAGGAACCTATTGTTTTTCTGCAGATTATTAGGGCCCGAGCACGAAAGTGCCAGGACCCAACGGTGTCCTGGCACGAAGTGCAAGGAACCTATTGTTTTTCTGCAGATTATTATTATTATTATTAGGGCCCGAGCACGAAAGTGCCAGGACCCAACGGTGTCCTGGCACGAAGTGCAAGGAACCTATTGTTTTTCTGCAGATTATTATTATTAGGGCCCGAGCACGAAAGTGCCAGGACCCAACGGTGTCCTGGCACGAAGTGCAAGGAACCTATTGTTTTTCTGCAGATTATTATTATTAGGGCCCGAGCACGAAAGTGCCAGGACCCAACGGTGTCCTGGCACGAAGTGCAAGGAACCTATTGTTTTTCTGCAGATTATTATTATTAGGGCCCGAGCACGAAAGTGCCAGGACCCAACGGTGTCCTGGCACGAAGTGCAAGGAACCTATTGTTTTTCTGCAGATTATTATTATTATTTTTCTGCTGCGAGATCGCGTTTTTGAGGCCTTTCCCATCCCCAAAAACTCCCGAAAATTGGAACATGCGTCGGGAGTGGCGAAAATTGCAATGTTCTGTAGTGTTTCGGAACGGGCGTCGCCAGCTGGCTCCATAGCGCCCCCTAGCGCGTTGAAATCGTAACTTTGTCAAAGTTCATCCGATACTCATGAAATTTGGTATGCATATCCCACTCATCATTTGAAACATATTCCAAATTGGGTTTCATTAGCTCCGCCCACCCAGAAGTCGGCCATATTGGATTTTGATGTCATTTTTGCGTTTTATTGGCCGCGTACTTTAACGAACTCCTCCTACAGATTTGATCATAACGATTTGAAATTTGGTCAGGACCATCTTAATACCTTGAGGATGAAAAGTTATTAAAATGGTGAGCGTTCAGTTAACGAGCGGACCGTGGCGTGGCGGCCATTTTGAGCCATTCGCCATGAAACAGGGAGTTATTGTAACTCAACTGTACATAGTCCGATCTGACCCAGATTTCTCAGGTATGATGGTGGTACAGTCTTGAGGACATGTATATGAAAAATTATACTCATAGCCCCGCCCTAAGACGTTAGCCCCGCCCCCTTTCATATCTCATGAACCGTTTATAGTAGAGTCTTGTGGGATGTGTCATATCACTCAGCAGAGAGTTCCTGTTTCATTGGTTAAGGGTAGCCCCGCCCCCTACACATTAGCCCCGCCCCCTTTCATATCTCATGATCCGTTTGTCGTAGAGTCTTGTGGGAAGTGTCATATCACTCAGCAGAGAGTGCCTGTTTCATTGGTAAATGTTATGCCCGCCCCCTACACATTAGCCCCGCCCCCTTTCATATCTCATGAACCGTTTGTCGTAGAGTCTTGCGGGATGTGTCATATCACTCAGCAGAGAGTGCCTGTTTCATTGGTGAATGTTATGCCCGCCCCCTACACATTAGCCACGCCCCCCTTCATAACTCGCGAACCGCTTGTCGTAGAGCCTTGCGGCAGGCGTCGTGGCGCTCGTCAGAGTTTCGGTTTCGCGTCGGTCGGCGTCCCGCCAGCAACCCCGACCCGCGAGCAGGGGCGAGGGCCCTTTCATAGCTGCGTGCAGCTCTCGTTATTATTATTTTTCCGCTGCAAGAACGCGTTTTTGACGACCTTAGCCATCCCCAAAACTCACGAAAAGTGGAGTATGCGTCAGAACTGGTGGGAAATTCAATGTTCTGGAGTGACTGGGCTCGGGTGTCTCCAGGGGGCTCCATAGCGCCCCCTAACGTACGCAGTTTTTCCGAGAAAGTTTCTTCGATCTTCACGAAATTCAAGTATGTCGTTGCTCACGCCCTCATACCTGGATTAAATGATTTTGAGATTTCTTCGGCAAACAGGAAGTCAGCCATGTTGGACTTCCTGCGTGATTTTAGAATTTACGAACGCATATTTGAAGACTTTAGGATGCACAAAAATTTATGAAACTTTACACACACATCCAAACTAGTAATTACTTAATTTTAGTGGTGAAATTTTGCTTGGGCGTGGCATGTTGGCTCTCTAGCGCCCCCTTATGTCTTTCAGATTTTGAACATACCTTTAGGTACTCGGAATCTCATAAAATTTGGCAAAATGATAGACACCTGTGAACTTTATGTAACTGCATAGCCATTAGGCCCAGTGTGTTTTTATTCGGCTCTATAGCGCCCCCTAACGTGTTGAAATTTTAACTTTGTCAAAGTTGATCCGATATTCATGAAATTTGGTATGCATATCCCACTCATCATTTGAAACATATTCCTCATTGGGTTTCATTAGCCCCGCCCACCCAGAAGTCGGCCATATTGGATTTTTATGTCATTTTTGCGTTTTATTGGCCGCGTACTTTAACGAACTCCTCCTACAGATTTGATCAGATCGAGTTGATATTTGGTCAGGACCATCTCAAGACCTCGAGGATGAAAAGTTATTAAAATGGTGAGCGTTCACTTAACGAGCGGACCGTGGCGTGGCGGCCATTTTGAGCCATTCGCCAGTTATTGTAACTCAACTGTACATAGTCCGATCTGCCCCAAATCTCTCAGGTATGATGTTGCTCCAGTACTGATGACATGTATATGAAAAAATATACTCATAGCCCCGCCCCAAGACGTTAGCCCCGCCCCCTTTCATATCTCATGAACCGTTTGTCGTACAGGCTTATGGGAGGTGTCATATCACTCAGCAGAGAGTTCCTCTTTTATTCGTTAATGGTAGCCCCGCCCCCTACACATTAGCCCCGCCCCCTTTCATAACTCATGAACCGTTTGTCGTAGAGTCTTGCGGGAGGTGTCATATCACTCAGCAGAGAGTGCCTGTTTCATTGGTAAATGTTATGCCCGCCCCCTACACATTAGCCCCGCCCCCTTTCATATCTCATGAACCGTTTGTAGTAGAGTCTTGTGGGATGTGTCATATCACTCAGCAGAGAGTGCCTGTTTCATTGGTGAAGGTTATGCCCGCCCCCTACACATTAGCCCCGCCCCCTTTCATAACTCATGATCCGTTTGTCGTAGAGTCTTGTGGGAAGTGTCATATAACTCAGCAGAGAGTTCCTGTTTCATTGGTGAATGTTATGCCCGCCCCCTACACATTAGCCACGCCCCCTTTCATAACTCATGATCCGTTTGTCGTAGAGTCTTGTGGGAAGTGTCATATAACTCAGCAGAGAGTTCCTGTTTCATTGGTGAATGTTATGCCCGCCCCCTACACATTAGCTCCGCCCCCTTTCATATCTCATGAACCGTTTGTAGTAGAGTCTTGCGGGAGGTGTCGTGGCGCTCGTCAGAGTTTCGGTTTCGCGGTGCCCGGCCGCGTCGGTCGGCGTCCCGCCAGCAACCCCGACCCGCGAACAGGGGCGAGGGCCCTTTCATAGCTGCGTGCAGCTCTCGTTATTATTCTTTTTCTGCTGCAAGAACGCGTTTTTGACGACCTTAGCCATCCCCAAAACTCACCAGAATTGGAATATGCGTCAGAAGTGGCGAAAATTGCAATATTCTGTAGTGATTGGGCTCGGGTGCACCAGCGGGCTCGATAGCGCCCCCTATAGAAAGCAGGTTTCCAGAAAAAGTTACTTCGATCTTCACGAAATTTACGTATGTCATTGCTCACATCTTCAATGGCACATTAAATATTTTTGAGATTTTTTCGGCCAACAGGAAGTCAGCCACGTTGGACTTCCTGCGTGATTTTAAAATTTACGAACACATTTTTGAGGACTTTAGGATGCACCAAATCTCATGAAACTTTACACGCACATCCAAACAGGTAATCCCTTTGATTCAGTGGTGAAATTTTTTTTGGGCGTGGCATGTTGGCTCTCTAGCGCCCCCTTATGTCCTTTTTGCCTTTGAACATCCATTCGTATGCCTTGGCATACTCGTAGACGCATGAAATTTGGCAACGTGATAGACACCTGTGAACTTTATGTAACTGCATAGCCTTTAGGCTCAGTGTGTTTAGCCGGCTCTATAGCGCCCCCTAACGCGTTGAAATTTTAACTTTGTCAAAGTTGATCCGATATTCACGAAATTTGGTATGCATATCCCACTCATCATTTGAAACATATTCCTCATTGGGTTTCATTAGCCCCGCCCACCCAGAAGTCGGCCATATTGGATTTTATGTACGATTTTCCCAATTTTTTCGTTTTATTGGCCGCGTACTTTAACGAACTCCTCCTACAGATTTGATCATATCGATTTGAAATTTGGTCAGGACCATCTCAAGACCTCGAGGATGAAAAGTTATTAAAATGGTGAGTGTTCACTTAACGAGCGGACCGTGGCGTGGCGGCCATTTTGAGCCATTCGCCAGTTATTGTAACTCAACTGTTCATAGTCCGATCTGCCCCAGATTTCTCAGGCATGATGGTGGTACAGTCTTGAGGACATGTATATGAAAAATTATACTCATAGCCCCGCCCTCAGACGTTAGCCCCGCCCCCTTTCATATCTCATGAACCGTTTATAGTAGAGTCTTGTGGGATGTGTCATATCACTCAGCAGAGAGTGGGTTAACCCTAACTCAACTGTACATAGTCCGATCTGCCCCAGATTTCTCAGGTATGATGGTGGTACAGTCTTGAGGACATGTATATGAAAAATTATACTCATAGCCCCGCCCTAAGACGTTAGCCCCGCCCCCTTTCATATCTCATGAACCGTTTGTCGTACAGGCTTATGGGAGGTGTCATATCACTCAGCATAGAGTTCCTGTTTTATTCGTTAAGGGTAGCCCCACCCCTACACATTAGCCCCGCCCCCTTTCATAACTCATGAACCGTTTGTCGTAGAGTCTTGCGGGAGGTGTCATATCACTCAGCAGAGAGTGCCTGTTTCATTGGTAAATGTTATGCCCGCCCCCTACACATTAGCCCCGCCCCCTTTCATAACTCATGATCCGTTTGTAGTAGAGTCTTGTGGGTAGTGTCATATCACTCAGCAGAGAGTTCATGTTTCATTGGTAAATGTTATGCCCGCCCCCTACACATTAGCCCCGCCCCCTTTCATATCTCATGATCCGTTTGTAGTAGAGTCTTGCGGGAAGTGTCATATCACTCAGCAGAGAGTTCATGTTTCATTGGTAAATGTTATGCCCGCCCCCTACACATTAGCCCCGCCCCCTTTCATATCTCATGAACCGTTTGTAGTAGAGTCTTGTGGGAAGTGTCATATCACTCAGCAGAGAGTTCATGTTTCATTGGTAAATGTTATGCCCGCCCCCTACACATTAGCCCCGCCCCCTTTCATATCTCATGAACCGTTTGTAGTAGAGTCTTGTGGGATGTGTCATATCACTCAGCAGAGAGTGCCTGTTTCATTGGTGAAGGTTATGCCCGCCCCCTACACATTAGCCCCGCCCCCTTTCATAACTCATGATCCGTTTGTCGTAGAGTCTTGTGGGAAGTGTCATATAACTCAGCAGAGAGTTCCTGTTTCATTGGTGAATGTTATGCCCGCCCCCTACACATTAGCCACGCCCCCCTTCATAACTCGTGAACCGCTTGTCGTAGAGCCTTGCGGCAGGCGTCGTGGCGCTTGTCAGAGTTTCGGTTTCGCGTCGGTCGGCGTCCCGCCAGCAACCCCGACCCGCGAGCAGGGGCGAGGGCCCTTTCATAGCTGCGTGCAGCTCTCGTTATTATTATTTTTCCGCTGCAAGAACGCGTTTTTGACGACCTTAGCCATCCCCAAAACTCACGAAAAGTGGAGTATGCGTCAGAACTGGTGGGAAATTCAATGTTCTGGAGTGACTGGGCTCGGGTGTCTCCAGGGGGCTCCATAGCGCCCCCTAACGTACGCAGTTTTTCCGAGAAAGTTTCTTCGATCTTCACGAAATTCAAGTATGTCGTTGCTCACGCCCTCATACCTGGATTAAATGATTTTGAGATTTCTTCGGCAAACAGGAAGTCAGCCATGTTGGACTTCCTGCGTGATTTTAGAATTTACGAACGCATATTTGAAGACTTTAGGATGCACAAAAATTTATGAAACTTTACACACACATCCAAACTAGTAATTACTTAATTTTAGTGGTGAAATTTTGCTTGGGCGTGGCATGTTGGCTCTCTAGCGCCCCCTTATGTCTTTCAGATTTTGAACATACCTTTAGGTACTCGGAATCTCATAAAATTTGGCAAAATGATAGACACCTGTGAACTTTATGCAACTGCATAGCCATTAGGCTCAGTGTGTTTTTATTCGGCTCTATAGCGCCCCCTAACGCGTTGAAATTTTAACTTTGTCAAAGTTGATCCGATATTCACGAAATTTGGTATGCATATCCCACTCATCATTTGAAACATATTCCTCATTGGGTTTCATTAGCCCCGCCCACCCAGAAGTCGGCCATATTGGATTTTTATGTCATTTTTGCGTTTTATTGGCCGCGTACTTTAACGAACTCCTCCTACAGATTTGATCATATCGATTTGAAATTTGGTCAGGACCATCTCAAGACCTTGAGGATGAAAAGTTATTAAAATGATGAGTGTTCACTTAACGAGCGGACCGTGGCGTGGCGGCCATTTTGAGCCATTCGCCAGTTATTGTAACTCAACTGTACATAGTCAGATCTGCCCCAGATTTCTCAGGTATGATGGTGGTACAGTCTTGAGGACATGTATATGAAAAATTATACTCATAGCCCCGCCCTAAGACGTTAGCCCCGCCCCCTTTCATATCTCATGAACCGTTTATAGTAGAGTCTTGTGGGATGTGTCATATCACTCAGCAGAGAGTGGGTAAACCCTAACTCAACTGTACATAGTTCGATCTGCCCCAAATTATCATTTGAAACATATTCCTCATTGGGTTTCATTAGCCCCGCCCACCCAGAAGTCGGCCATATTGGATTTTTATGTCATTTTTGCGTTTTATTGGCCGCGTACTTTAACGAACTCCTCCTACAGATTTGATCAGATCGAGTTGATATTTGGTCAGGACCATCTCAAGACCATGAGGATGAAAAGTTATTAAAATGGTGAGCGTTCACTTAACGAGCGGACCGTGGCGTGGCGGCCATTTTGAGCCATTCGCCAGTTATTGTAACTCAACTGTACATAGTCCGATCTGCCCCAAATCTCTCAGGTATGATGTTGCTCCAGTACTGATGACATGTATATGAAAAAATATACTCATAGCCCCGCCCCAAGACGTTAGCCCCGCCCCCTTTCATATCTCATGAACCGTTTATAGTAGAGTCTTGTGGGATGTGTCATATCACTCAGCAGAGAGTGGGTTAACCCTAACTCAACTGTACAGAGTTCGATCTGCCCCAAATTATCATTTGAAACATATTCCTCATTGGGTTTCATTAGCCCCGCCCACCCAGAAGTCGGCCATATTGGATTTTATGTACGATTTTCCCAATTTTTTCGTTTTATTGGCCGCGTACTTTAACGAACTCCTCCTACAGATTTGATCATATCGATTTGAAATTTGGTCAGGACCATCTCAAGACCTTGAGGATGAAAAGTTATTAAAATGGTGAGTGTTCACTTAACGAGCGGACCGTGGCGTGGCGGCCATTTTGAGCCATTCGCCATGAAACAGGGAGTTATTGTAACTCAACTGTACATAGTCCGATCTGCCCCAGATTTCTCAGGTATGATGGTGGTACAGTCTTGAGGACATGTATATGAAAAATTATACTCATAGCCCCGCCCTAAGACGTTAGCCCCGCCCCCTTTCATAACTCATGAACCGTTTGTCGTACAGGCTTATGGGAGGTGTTATATAACTCAGCAGAGAGTTCCTGATTTATTGGTTAAGGGTAGCCCCGCCCCCTACACATTAGCCCCGCCCCCTTTTATATCTCATGAACCGTTTGTAGTAGAGTCTTGTGGGATGTGTCATATCACTCAGCAGAGAGTTCCTGTTTCATTGGTGAATGTTATGCCCGCCCCCTACACATTAGCCCCGCCCCCTTTCATAACTCATGATCCGTTTGTCGTAGAGTCTTGTGGGAAGTGTCATATCACTCAGCAGAGAGTTCCTGTTTCATTGGTGAATGTTATGCCCGCCCCCTACACATTAGCCCCGCCCCCTTTCATATCTCATGAACCGTTTGTCGTAGAGTCTTGTGGGATGTGTCATATCACTCAGCAGAGAGTTCCTGTTTCATTGGTGGATGTTATGCCCGCCCCCTACACATTAGCCACGCCCCCCTTCATAACTCGTGAACCGCTTGTCGTAGAGCCTTGCGGCAGGCGTCGTGGCGCTCGTCAGAGTTTCGGTTTCGCGTCGGTCGGCGTCCCGTCAGCAACCCCGACCCGCGAGCAGGGGCGAGGGCCCTTTCATAGCTGCGTGCAGCTCTCGTTATTATTCTTTTTCTGCTGCAAGAACGCGTTTTTGATGACCTTAGCCATCCCCAAAACTCACCAGAATTGGAATATGCGTCAGAAGTGGCGAAAATTGCAATATTCTGTAGTGATTGGGCTCGGGTGCACCAGCGGGCTCGATAGCGCCCCCTATAGAAAGCAGGTTTCCAGAAAAAGTTACTTCGATCTTCACGAAATTTAAGTATGTCATTGCTCACATCTTCAATGGCACATTAAATATTTTTGAGATTTTTTCGGCCAACAGGAAGTCAGCCACGTTGGACTTCCTGCGTGATTTTAAAATTTACGAACACATTTTTGAGGACTTTAGGATGCACCAAATCTCATGAAACTTTACACGCACATCCAAACAGGTAATCCCTTTGATTCAGTGGTGAAATTTTTTTTGGGCGTGGCATGTTGGCTCTCTAGCGCCCCCTTATGTCCTTTTTGCCTTTGAACATCCATTCGTATACCTTGGCATACTCGTAGACGCATGAAATTTGGCAACATGATAGACACCTGTGAACTTTATGTAACTGCATAGCCATTAGGCTCAGTTTGTTTTTATACGGCTCTATAGCGCCCCCTAACGCATTGAAATTTTAACTTTGTCAAAGTTGATCCGATATTCACGAAATTTGGTATGCATATCCCACTCATCATTTGAAACATATTCCTCATTGGGTTTCATTAGCCCCGCCCACCCAGAAGTCGGCCATATTGGATTTTATGTACGATTTTCCCAATTTTTTCGTTTTATTGGCCGCGTACTTTAACGAACTCCTCCTACAGATTTGATCATATCGATTTGAAATTTGGTCAGGACCATCTCAAGACCTCGAGGATGAAAAGTTATTAAAATGGTGAGCGTTCACTTAACGAGCGGACCGTGGCGTGGCGGCCATTTTGAGCCATTCGCCAGTTATTGTAACTCAACTGTACATAGTCCGATCTGCCCCAAATCTCTCAGGTATGATGTTGCTCCAGTACTGATGACATGTATATGAAAAAATATACTCATAGCCCCGCCCTAAGACGTTAGCCCCGCCCCCTTTCATATCTCATGAACCGTTTATAGTAGAGTCTTGTGGGATGTGTCATATCACTCAGCAGAGAGTGGGTTAACCCTAACTCAACTGTACATAGTTCGATCTGCCCCAGATTTCTCAGGTATGATGGTGCTCCAGTACTGATGGCATGTATATGAAAAATTATACTCATAGCCCCACCCTAAGACGTTAGCCCCGCCCCCTTTTATATCTCATGAACCGTTTATAGTAGAGTCTTGTGGGAAGTGTCATATCACTCAGCAGAGAGTTCATGATTCATTCGTTAAGGGTAGCCCCGCCCCCTACACATTAGCCCCGCCCCCTTTCATATCTCATGAACCGTTTGTCGTACAGGCTTATGGGAGGTGTCATATCACTCAGCAGAGAGTTCCTGTTTTATTCGTTAAGGGTAGCCCCGCCCCCTACACATTAGCCCCGCCCCCTTTCATAACTCATGAACCGTTTGTCGTAGAGTCTTGCGGGAGGTGTCATATCACTCAGCAGAGAGTGCCTGTTTCATTGGTTACGGGTAGCCCCGCCCCCTACACATTAGCCCCGCCCCTTTTCATAACTCATGAACCGTTTGTCGTAGAGTCTTGCGGGAGGTGTCATATCACTCAGCAGAGAGTGCCTGTTTCATTGGTTAAGGGTAGCCCCGCCCCCTACACATTAGCCCCGCCCCCTTTCATAACTCATGAACCGTTTGTCGTAGAGTCTTGCGGGAAGTGTCATATCACTCAGCAGAGAGTGCCTGTTTCATTGGTGAAGGTTATGCCCGCCCCCTACACATTAGGCCCGCCCCCTTTCATAACTCATGATCCGTTTGTCGTAGAGTCTTGTGGGAAGTGTCATATCACTCAGCAGAGAGTTCATGTTTCATTGGTAAATGTTATGCCCGCCCCCTACACATTAGCCCCGCCCCCCTTCATAACTCGCGAACCGCTTGTCGTAGAGCCTTGCGGTAGGCGTCGTGGCGCTCGTCAGAGTTTCGGTTTCGCGTCGGTCGGCGTCCCGCCAGCAACCCCGACCCGCGAGCAGGGGCGAGGGCCCTTTCATAGCTGCGTGCAGCTCTCGTTAGGGCCCGAGCACGAAAGTGCCAGGACCCAACGGTGTCCTGGCACGAAGTGCAAGGAACCTATTGTTTTTCTGCAGATTATTATTATTATTATTATTTTTCCGCTGCAAGAACGCGTTTTTGACGACCTTAGCCATCCCCAAAACTCACGAAAAGTGGAGTATGCGTCAGAACTGGTGGGAAATTCAATGTTCTGGAGTGACTGGGCTCGGGTGTCTCCAGGGGGCTCCATAGCGCCCCCTAACGTACGCAGTTTTTCCGAGAAAGTTTCTTCGATCTTCACGAAATTCAAGTATGTCGTTGCTCGCGCCCTCATACCTGGATTAAATGATTTTGAGATTTCTCCGGCAAACAGGAAGTCAGCCATGTTGGACTTCCTGCGTGATTTTAGAATTTACGAACGCATATTTGAAGACTTTAGGATGCACAAAAATTTATGAAACTTTACACACACATCCAAACTAGTAATTACTTAATTTTAGTGGTGAAATTTTGCTTGGGCGTGGCATGTTGGCTCTCTAGCGCCCCCTTATGTCTTTCAGATTTTGAACATACCTTTAGGTACTCGGAATCTCATAAAATTTGGCAAAATGATAGACACCTGTGAACTTTATGTAACTGCATAGCCATTAGGCTCAGTGTGTTTTTATTCGGCTCTATAGCGCCCCCTAACGCGTTGAAATTTTAACTTTGTCAAAGTTGATCCGATATTCATGAAATTTGGTATGCATATCCCACTCATCATTTGAAACATATTCCTCATTGGGTTTCATTAGCCCCGCCCACCCAGAAGTCGGCCATATTGGATTTTTATGTCATTTTTGCGTTTTATTGGCCGCCTACTTTAACGAACTCCTCCTACAGATTTGATCATATCGAGTTGATATTTGGTCAGGACCATCTCAAGACCTCGAGGATGAAAAGTTATTAAAATGGTGAGCGTTCACTTAACGAGCGGACCGTGGCGTGGCGGCCATTTTGAGCCAATCGCCAGTTATTGTAACTCAACTCTACATAGTCCGATCTGCCCCAAATCTCTCAGGTATGATATTGCTCCAGTACTGATGACATGTATATGAAAAAATATACTCATACTCAATGAGCTCCGTCCACCCAGAAGTCGGCCATATTGGATTTTATGTACGATTTTCCCAATTTTTGCGTTTTATTGGCCGCGTACTCTAACGAACTCCTCCTACAGATTTGATCATATCGATTTGAAATTTGGTCAGGACCATCTCAAGACCTCGAGGATGAAAAGTTATTAAAATGGTTAGTGTTCACTTAACGAGCGGACCGTGGCGTGGCGGCCATTTTGAGCCATTCGCCAGTTATTGTAACTCAACTGTACATAGTCCGATCTGCCCCAAATCTCTCAGGTATTATGTTGCTCCAGTACTGATGACATGTTTATGAAAAAATATACTCATAGCCCCGCCCCAAGACGTTAGCCCCGCCCCCTTTCATATCTCATGAACCGTTTGTCGTACAGGCTTATGGGAGGTGTCATATCACTCAGCAGAGAGTTCCTGTTTTATTCGTTAAGGGTAGCCCCGCCCCCTACACATTATCCCCGCCCCCTTTCATAACTCATGATCCGTTTGTAGTAGAGTCTTGTGGGAAGTGTCATATCACTCAGCAGAGAGTTCATGTTTCATTGGTAAATGTTATGCCCGCCCCCTACACATTAGCCCCGCCCCCTTTCATATCTCATGAACCGTTTGTAGTAGAGTCTTGTGGGAAGTGTCATATCACTCAGCAGAGAGTTCATGTTTCATTGGTAAATGTTATGCCCGCCCCCTACACATTAGCCCCGCCCCCTTTCATATCTCATGATCCGTTTGTCGTAGAGTCTTGCGGGAGGTGTCATATCACTCAGCAGAGAGTGCCTGTTTCATTGGTAAATGTTATGCCCGCCCCCTACACATTAGCCCCGCCCCCTTTCATATCTCATGAACCGTTTGTCGTACAGGCTTATGGGAGGTGTCATATCACTCAGCAGAGAGTTCCTGTTTTATTCGTTAAGGGTAGCCCCGCCCCCTACACATTAGCCCCGCCCCCTTTCATAACTCATGAACCGTTTGTCGTAGAGTCTTGCGGGAGGTGTCATATCACTCAGCAGAGAGTGCCTGTTTCATTGGTAAATGTTATGCCCGCCCCCTACACATTAGCCCCGCCCCCTTTCATATCTCATGAACCGTTTGTAGTAGAGTCTTGAGGGAAGTGTCATATCACTCAGCAGAGAGTTCATGTTTCATTGGTAAATGTTATGCCCGCCCCCTACACATTAGCCCCGCCCCCTTTCATATCTCATGAACCGTTTGTAGTAGAGTCTTGTGGGAAGTGTCATATAACTCAGCAGAGAGTTCCTGTTTCATTGGTGAATGTTATGCCCGCCCCCTACACATTAGCCACGCCCCCCTTCATAACTCGCGAACCGCTTGTCGTAGAGCCTTGCGGCAGGCGTCGTGGCGCTCGTCAGAGTTTCGGTTTCGCGTCGGTCGGCGTCCCGCCAGCAACCCCGACCCGCGAGCAGGGGCGAGGGCCCTTTCATAGCTGCGTGCAGCTCTCGTTAGGGCCCGAGCACGAAAGTGCCAGGACCCAACGGTGTCCTGGCACGAAGTGCAAGGAACCTATTGTTTTTCTGCAGATTATTAGGGCCCGAGCACGAAAGTGCCAGGACCCAACGGTGTCCTGGCACGAAGTGCAAGGAACCTATTGTTTTTCTGCAGATTATTATTATTATTATTCTTTTTCTGCTGCAAGAACGCGTTTTTGACGACCTTAGCCATCCCCAAAACTCACCAGAATTGGAATATGCGTCAGAAGTGGCGAAAATTGCAATATTCTGTAGTGATTGGGCTCGGGTGCACCAGCGGGCTCGATAGCGCCCCCTATAGAAAGCAGGTTTCCAGAAAAAGTTACTTCGATCTTCACGAAATTTAAGTATGTCATTGCTCACATCTTCAATGGCACATTAAATATTTTTGAGATTTTTTCGGCCAACAGGAAGTCAGCCACGTTGGACTTCCTGCGTGATTTTAAAATTTACGAACACATTTTTGAGGACTTTAGGATGCACCAAATCTCATGAAACTTTACACGCACATCCAAACTGGTAATCCCTTTGATTCAGTGGTGAAATTTTTTTTGGGCGTGGCATGTTGGCTCTCTAGCGCCCCCTTATGTCCTTTTTGCCTTTGAACATCCATTCGTATACCTTGGCATACTCGTAGACGCATGAAATTTGGCAACATGATAGACACCTGTGAACTTTATGTAACTGCATAGCCATTAGGCTCAGTTTGTTTTTATACGGCTCTATAGCGCCCCCTAACGCGTTGAAATTTTAACTTTGTCAAAGTTGATCCGATATTCACGAAATTTGGTATGCATATCCCACTCATCATTTGAAACATATTCCTCATTGGGTTTCATTAGCCCCGCCCACCCAGAAGTCGGCCATATTGGATTTTGATGTCATTTTTGCGTTTTATTGGCCGCGTACTTTAACGAACTCCTCCTACAGATTTGATCAGATCGAGTTGATATTTGGTCAGGACCATCTCAAGACCTTGAGGATGAAAAGTTATTAAAATGGTGAGCGTTCACTTAACGAGCGGACCGTGGCGTGGCGGCCATTTTGAGCCATTCGCCAGTTATTGTAACTCAACTGTACATAGTCCGATCTGCCCCAGATTTCTCAGGTATGATGGTGGTACAGTCTTGAGGACATGTATATGAAAAATTATACTCATAGCCCCGCCCTAAGACGTTAGCCCCGCCCCCTTTCATATCTCATGAACCGTTTATAGTAGAGTCTTGTGGGATGTGTCATATCACTCAGCAGAGAGTGGGTTAACCCTAACTCAACTGTACATAGTTCGATCTGCCCCAGATTTCTCAGGTATGATGGTGCTCCAGTACTGATGGCATGTATATGAAAAATTATACTCATAGCCCCACCCTAAGACGTTAGCCCCGCCCCCTTTTATATCTCATGAACCGTTTATAGTAGAGTCTTGTGGGAAGTGTCATATCACTCAGCAGAGAGTTCATGTTTCATTGGTAAATGTTATGCCCGCCCCCTACACATTAGCCCCGCCCCCTTTCATATCTCATGATCCGTTTGTCGTAGAGTCTTGTGGGAAGTGTCATATCACTCAGCAGAGAGTGCCTGTTTCATTGGTAAATGTTATGCCCGCCCCCTACACATTAGCCCCGCCCCCTTTCATAACTCATGATCCGTTTGTAGTAGAGTCTTGTGGGAAGTGTCATATCACTCAGCAGAGAGTTCCTGTTTCATTGGTAAATGTTATGCCCGCCCCCTACACATTAGCCCCGCCCCCTTTCATAACTCATGAACCGTTTGTCGTAGAGTCTTGCGGGAAGTGTCATATCACTCAGCAGAGAGTGCCTGTTTCATTGGTGAATGTTATGCCCGCCCCCTACACATTAGCCCCGCCCCCTTTCATAACTCATGAACCGTTTGTAGTAGAGTCTTGCGGGAGGTGTCATATCACTCAGCAGAGAGTTCATGTTTCATTGGTGAAGGTTATGCCCGCCCCCTACACATTAGCCCCGCCCCCTTTCATCACTCATGATCCGTTTGTCGTAGAGTCTTGTGGGAAGTGTCATATAACTCAGCAGAGAGTTCCTGTTTCATTGGTGAATGTTATGCCCGCCCCCTACACATTAGCCACGCCCCCCTTCATAACTCGTGAACCGCTTGTCGTAGAGCCTTGCGGCAGGCGTCGTGGCTCTCGTCAGAGTTTTGGTTTCGCGTCGGTCGGCGTCCCGCCAGCAACCCCGACCCGCGAGCAGGGGCGAGGGCCCTTTCATAGCTGCGTGCAGCTCTCGTTATTATTCTTTTTCTGCTGCGAGATCGCGTTTTTGGGACCTTTTCCATCCCCAAAAACTCATGAAAATTGGAATATGCGTCAGAAGTGGCGAAAATTGCAATATTCTGTAGTGATTGGGCTCGGGTGCACCAGCGGGCTCGATAGCGCCCCCTATAGAAAGCAGGTTTCCAGAAAAAGTTACTTCGATCTTCACGAAATTTACGTATGTCATTGCTCACATCTTCAATGGCACATTAAATATTTTTGAGATTTTTTCGGCCAACAGGAAGTCAGCCACGTTGGACTTCCTGCGTGATTTTAAAATTTACGAACACATTTTTGAGGACTTTAGGATGCACCAAATCTCATGAAACTTTACACGCACATCCAAACAGGTAATCCCTTTGATTCAGTGGTGAAATTTTTTTTGGGCGTGGCATGTTGGCTCTCTAGCGCCCCCTTATGTCCTTTTTGCCTTTGAACATCCATTCGTATGCCTTGGCATACTCGTAGACGCATGAAATTTGGCAACGTGATAGACACCTGTGAACTTTATGTAACTGCATAGCCATTAGGCTCAGTGTGTTTAGCCGGCTCTATAGCGCCCCCTAACGCGTTGAAATTTTAACTTTGTCAAAGTTGATCCGATATTCACGAAATTTGGTATGCATATCCCACTCATCATTTGAAACATATTCCTCATTGGGTTTCATTAGCCCCGCCCACCCAGAAGTCGGCCATATTGGATTTTATGTACGATTTTCCCAATTTTTTCGTTTTATTGGCCGCGTACTTTAACGAACTCCTCCTACAGATTTGATCATATCGATTTGAAATTTGGTCAGGACCATCTCAAGACCTCGAGGATGAAAAGTTATTAAAATGGTGAGTGTTCACTTAACGAGCGGACCGTGGCGTGGCGGCCATTTTGAGCCATTCGCCAGTTATTGTAACTCAACTGTTCATAGTCCGATCTGCCCCAGATTTCTCAGGTATGATGGTGGTACAGTCTTGAGGACATGTATATGAAAAATTATACTCTTAGCCCCGCCCTAAGACGTTAGCCCCGCCCCCTTTCATATCTCATGAACCGTTTATAGTAGAGTCTTGTGGGATGTGTCATATCACTCAGCAGAGAGTGGGTTAACCCTAACTCAACTGTACATAGTCCGATCTGCCCCAGATTTCTCAGGTATGATGGTGGTACAGTCTTGAGGACATGTATATGAAAAATTATACTCATAGCCCCGCCCTAAGACGTTAGCCCCGCCCCCTTTCATATCTCATGAACCGTTTATAGTAGAGTCTTGTGGGATGTGTCATATAACTCAGCAGAGAGTTCCTGTTTCATTGGTTAAGGGTAGCCCCGCCCCCTACACATAAGCCCCGCCCCCTTTCATAACTCATGAACCGTTTGTCGTAGAGTCTTGCGGGAGGTGTCATATCACTCAGCAGAGAGTGCCTGTTTCATTGGTTAAGGGTAGCCCCGCCCCCTACACATAAGCCCCGCCCCCTTTCATAACTCATGAACCGTTTGTCGTAGAGTCTTGCGGGAGGTGTCATATCACTCAGCAGAGAGTGCCTGTTTCATTGGTTAAGGGTAGCCCCGCCCCCTACACATTAGCCCCGCCCCCTTTCATAACTCATGAACCGTTTGTCGTAGAGTCTTGCGGGAGGTGTCATATCACTCAGCAGAGAGTGCCTGTTTCATTGCTTACGGGTAGCCCCGCCCCCTACACATTAGCCCCACCCCCTTTCATAACTCATGATCCGTTTGTAGTAGAGTCTTGTGGGAAGTGTCATATAACTCAGCAGAGAGTGCCTGTTTCATTGGTGAATGTTATGCCCGCCCCCTACACATTAGCCCTGCCCCCTTTCATAACTCGCGAACCGCTTGTCGTAGAGCCTTGCGGCAGGCGTCGTGGCGCTCGTCAGAGTTTCGGTTTCGCGTCGGTCGGCGTCCCGCCAGCAACCCCGACCCGCGAGCGGGGGCGAGGGCCCTTTCATAGCTGCGTGCAGCTCTCGTTATTATTAGGGCCCGAGCACGAAAGTGCCAGGACCCAACGGTGTCCTGGCACGAAGTGCAAGGAACCTATTGTTTTTGTCAGTATTATTATTATTATTTTTCCGCTGCAAGATCGCGTTTTTGACGACCTTAGCCATCCCCAAAACTCACGAAAAGTGGAGTATGCGTCAGAACTGGTGGGAAATTCAATGTTCTGGAGTGACTGGGCTCGGGTGTCTCCAGGGGGCTCCATAGCGCCCCCTAACGTACGCAGTTTTTCCGAGAAAGTTTCTTCGATCTTCACGAAATTCAAGTATGTCGTTGCTCGCGCCCTCATACCTGGATTAAATGATTTTGAGATTTCTCCGGCAAACAGGAAGTCAGCCATGTTGGACTTCCTGCGTGATTTTAGAATTTACGAACGCATATTTGAAGACTTTAGGATGCACAAAAATTTATGAAACTTTACACACACATCCAAACTAGTAATTACTTAATTTTAGTGGTGAAATTTTGCTTGGGCGTGGCATGTTGGCTCTCTAGCGCCCCCTTATGTCTTTCAGATTTTGAACATACCTTTAGGTACTCGGAATCTCATAAAATTTGGCAAAATGATAGACACCTGTGAACTTTATGTAACTGCATAGCCATTAGGCTCAGTGTGTTTTTATTCGGCTCTCTAGCGCCCCCTAACGCGTTGAAATTTTAACTTTGTCAAAGTTGATCCGATATTCATGAAATTTGGTATGCATATCCCACTCATCATTTGAAACATATTCCTCATTGGGTTTCATTAGCCCCGCCCACCCAGAAGTCGGCCATATTGGATTTTGATGTCATTTTTGCGTTTTATTGGCCGCGTACTTTAACGAACTCCTCCTACAGATTTGATCATATCGATTTGAAATTTGGTCAGGACCATCTCAAGACCTCGAGGATGAAAAGTTATTAAAATGGTGAGCGTTCACTTAACGAGCGGACCGTGGCGTGGCGGCCATTTTGAGCCATTCGCCAGTTATTGTAACTCAACTGTACATAGTCCGATCTGCCCCAAATCTCTCAGGTATGATGTTGCTCCAGTACTGATGACATGTATATGAAAAAATATACTCATACTCAATGAGCTCCGCCCACCCAGAAGTCGGCCATATTGGATTTTATGTACGATTTTCCCAATTTTTGCGTTTTATTGGCCGCGTACTCTAACGAACTCCTCCTACAGATTTGATCATATCGATTTGAAATTTGGTCAGGACCATCTCAAGACCTTGAGGATGAAAAGTTATTAAAATGGTGAGTGTTCACTTAACGAGCGGACCGTGGTGTGGCGGCCATTTTGAGCCATTCGCCATGAAACAGGGAGTTATTGTAACTCAACTGTACATAGTCCGATCTGCCCCAGATTTCTCAGGTATGATGGTGGTACAGTCTTGAGGACATGTATATGAAAAATTATACTCATAGCCCCGCCCTAAGACGTTAGCCCCGCCCCCTTTCATATCTCATGAACCGTTTGTCGTACAGGCTTATGGGAGGTGTCATATCACTCAGCAGAGAGTTCCTGTTTTATTGGTTAAGGGTAGCCCCGCCCCCTACACATTCGCCCCGCCCCCTTTCATAACTCATGATCCGTTTGTCGTAGAGTCTTGTGGGAAGTGTCATATCACTCAGCAGAGAGTTCATGTTTCATTGGTAAATGTTATGCCCGCCCCCTACACATTAGCCCCGCCCCCTTTCATATCTCATGAACCGTTTGTAGTAGAGTCTTGTGGGAAGTGTCATATCACTCAGCAGAGAGTTCATGTTTCATTGGTAAATGTTATGCCCGCCCCCTACACATTAGCCCCGCCCCCTTTCATAACTCATGATCCGTTTGTCGTAGAGTCTTGTGGGAAGTGTCATATAACTCAGCAGAGAGTTCCTGTTTCATTGGTGAATGTTATGCCCGCCCCCTACACATTAGCCACGCCCCCCTTCATAACTCGCGAACCGCTTGTCGTAGAGCCTTGCGGCAGGCGTCGTGGCGCTCGTCAGAGTTTCGGTTTCGCGTCGGTCGGCGTCCCGCCAGCAACCCCGACCCGCGAGCAGGGGCGAGGGCCCTTTCATAGCTGCGTGCAGCTCTCGTTATTATTCTTTTTCTGCTGCGAGATCGCGTTTTTGGGACCTTTTCCATCCCCAAAAACTCATGAAAATTGGAATATGCGTCAGAAGTGGCGAAAATTGCAATATTCTGTAGTGATTGGGCTCGGGTGCACCAGCGGGCTCGATAGCGCCCCCTATAGAAAGCAGGTTTCCAGAAAAAGTTACTTCGATCTTCACGAAATTTACGTATGTCATTGCTCACATCTTCAATGGCACATTAAATATTTTTGAGATTTTTTCGGCCAACAGGAAGTCAGCCACGTTGGACTTCCTGCGTGATTTTAAAATTTACGAACACATTTTTGAGGACTTTAGGATGCACCAAATCTCATGAAACTTTACACGCACATCCAAACAGGTAATCCCTTTAATTCAGTGGTGAAATTTTTTTTGGGCGTGGCATGTTGGCTCTCTAGCGCCCCCTTATGTCCTTTTTGCCTTTGAACATCCATTCGTATGCCTTGGCATACTCGTAGACGCATGAAATTTGGCAACGTGATAGACACCTGTGAACTTTATGTAACTGCATAGCCATTAGGCTCAGTGTGTTTAGCCGGCTCTATAGCGCCCCCTAACGCGTTGAAATTTTAACTTTGTCAATGTTGATCCGATATTCACGAAATTTGGTATGCATATCCCACTCATCATTTGAAACATATTCCTCATTGGGTTTCATTAGCCCCGCCCACCCAGAAGTCGGCCATATTGGATTTTATGTACGATTTTCCCAATTTTTTCGTTTTATTGGCCGCGTACTTTAACGAACTCCTCCTACAGATTTGATCATATCGATTTGAAATTTGGTCAGGACCATCTCAAGACCTCGAGGATGAAAAGTTATTAAAATGGTGAGTGTTCACTTAACGAGCGGACCGTGGCGTGGCGGCCATTTTGAGCCATTCGCCAGTTATTGTAACTCAACTGTTCATAGTCCGATCTGCCCCAGATTTCTCAGGTATGATGGTGGTACAGTCTTGAGGACATGTATATGAAAAATTATACTCATAGCCCCGCCCTAAGACGTTAGCCCCGCCCCCTTTCATATCTCATGAACCGTTTATAGTAGAGTCTTGTGGGATGTGTCATATCACTCAGCAGAGAGTGGGTTAACCCTAACTCAACTGTACATAGTCCGATCTGCCCCAGATTTCTCAGGTATGATGGTGGTACAGTCTTGAGGACATGTATATGAAAAATTATACTCATAGCCCCGCCCTAAGACGTTAGCCCCGCCCCCTTTCATATCTCATGAACCGTTTGTCGTACAGGCTTATGGGAGGTGTCATATCACTCAGCAGAGAGTTCCTGTTTTATTCGATAAGGGTAGCCCCGCCCCCTACACATTAGCCCCGCCCCCTTTCATATCTCATGAACCGTTTGTCGTAGAGTCTTGCGGGATGTGTCATATCACTCAGCAGAGAGTGCCTGTTTCATTGATGAAGGTTATGCCCGCCCCCTACACATTAGCCCCGCCCCCTTTCATAACTCATGATCCGTTTGTCGTAGAGTCTTGTGGGAAGTGTCATATAACTCAGCAGAGAGTTCCTGTTTCATTGGTGAATGTTATGCCCGCCCCCTACACATTAGCCACGCCCCCCTTCATAACTCGCGAACCGCTTGTCGTAGAGCCTTGCGGCAGGCGTCGTGGCGCTCGTCAGAGTTTCGGTTTCGCGTCGGTCGGCGTCCCGCCAGCAACCCCGACCCGCGAGCAGGGGCGAGGGCCCTTTCATAGCTGCGTGCAGCTCTCGTTAGGGCCCGAGCACGAAAGTGCCAGGACCCGACGGTGTCCTGGCACGAAGTGCAAGGAACCTATTGTTTTTCTGCAGATTATTAGGGCCCGAGCACGAAAGTGCCAGGACCCAACGGTGTCCTGGCACGAAGTGCAAGGAACCTATTGTTTTTCTGCAGATTATTATTATTATTATTATTATTATTATTATTTTTCCGCTGCAAGAACGCGTTTTTGACGACCTTAGCCATCCCCAAAACTCACGAAAAGTGGAGTATGCGTCAGAACTGGTGGGAAATTCAATGTTCTGGAGTGACTGGGCTCGGGTGTCTCCAGGGGGCTCCATAGCGCCCCCTAGAGTACGCAGTTTTTCAGAGAAAGTTTCTTCGATCTTCACGAAATTCAAGTATGTCGTTGCTCACGCCCTCATACCTGGATTAAATGATTTTGAGATTTCTCCGGCAAACAGGAAGTCAGCCATGTTGGACTTCCTGCGTGATTTTAGAATTTACGAACGTATATTTGAAGACTTTAGGATGCACAAAAATTTATGAAACTTTACACACACATCCAAACTAGTAATTACTTAATTTTAGTGGTGAAATTTTGCTTGGGCGTGGCATGTTGGCTCTCTAGCGCCCCCTTATGTCTTTCAGATTTTGAACATACCTTTAGGTACTCGGAATCTCATAAAATTTGGTAAAATGATAGACACCTGTGAACTTTATGTAACTGCATAGCCATTAGGCTCGGTGTGTTTTTATTCGGCTCTCTAGCGCCCCCTAACGCGTTGAAATTTTAACTTTGTCAAAGTTGATCCGATATTCATGAAATTTGGTATGCATATCCCACTCATCATTTGAAACATATTCCTCATTGGGTTTCATTAGCCCCGCCCACCCAGAAGTCGGCCATATTGGATTTTGATGTCATTTTTGCGTTTTATTGGCCGCGTACTTTAACGAACTCCTCCTACAGATTTGATCATATCGATTTGAAATTTGGTCAGGACCATCTCAAGACCTTGAAGATGAAAAGTTATTAAAATGGTGAGTGTTCACTTAACGAGCGGACCGTGGCGTGGCGGCCATTTTGAGCCATTCGCCATGAAACAGGGAGTTATTGTAACTCAACTGTACATAGTCCGATCTGCCCCAGATTTCTCAGGTATGATGGTGGTACAGTCTTGAGGACATGTATATGAAAAATTATACTCATAGCCCCGCCCTAAGACGTTAGCCCCGCCCCCTTTCATAACTCATGAACCGTTTGTCGTACAGGCTTATGGGAGGTGTCATATCACTCAGCAGAGAGTTCCTGTTTTATTCGTTAAGGGCAGCCCCGCCCCCTACACATTAGCCCCGCCCCCTTTCATAACTCATGAACCGTTTGTCGTAGAGTCTTGCGGGAGGTGTCATATCACTCAGCAGAGAGTGCCTGTTTCATTGGTAAATGTTATGCCCGCCCCCTACACATTAGCCCCGCCCCCTTTCATATCTCATGAACCGTTTGTAGTAGAGTCTTGAGGGAAGTGTCATATCACTCAGCAGAGAGTTCATGTTTCATTGGTAAATGTTATGCCCGCCCCCTACACATTAGCCCCGCCCCCTTTCATATCTCATGAACCGTTTGTAGTAGAGTCTTGTGGGAAGTGTCATATCACTCAGCAGAGAGTTCCTGTTTCATTGGTGAATGTTATGCATGCCCCCTACACATTAGCCCCGCCCCCTTTCATAACTCATGATCCGTTTGTCGTAGAGTCTTGTGGGAAGTGTCATATCACTCAGCAGAGAGTGCCTGTTTCATTGGTAAATGTTATGCCCGCCCCCTACACATTAGCCCCGCCCCCTTTCAGAACTCGTGATCCGTTTGTAGTAGAGTCTTGTGGGAAGTGTCATATCACTCAGCAGAGAGTTCATGTTTCATTGGTAAATGTTATGCCCGCCCCCTACACATTAGCCCCGCCCCCTTTCATATCTCATGAACCGTTTGTAGTAGAGTCTTGTGGGAAGTGTCATATCACTCAGCAGAGAGTTCATGTTTCATTGGTAAATGTTATGCCCGCCCCCTACACATTAGCCCCGCCCCCTTTCATATCTCATGATCCGTTTGTAGTAGAGTCTTGTGGGAAGTGTCATATCACTCAGCAGAGAGTGCCTGTTTCATTGGTGAAAGTTATGCCCGCCCCCTACACATTAGCCCCGCCCCCTTTCATATCTCATGATCCGTTTCTAGTAGAGTCTTGTGGGAAGTGTCATATCACTCAGCAGAGAGTGCCTGTTTCATTGGTGAAAGTTATGCCCGCCCCCTACACATTAGCCCCGCCCCCTTTCATAACTCATGATCCGTTTGTCGTAGAGTCTTGTGGGAAGTGTCATATCACTCAGCAGAGAGTGCCTGTTTCATTGGTGAAAGTTATGCCCGCCCCCTACACATTAGCCACGCCCCCCTTCATAACTCGCGAACCACTTGTCGTAGAGCCTTGCGGCAGGCGTCGTGGCGCTCGTCAGAGTTTTGGTTTCGCGGTGCCCGGCCGCGTCGGTCGGCGTCCCGCCAGCAACCCCGACCCGCGAGCAGGGGCGAGGGCCCTTTCATAGCTGCGTGCAGCTCTCGTTATTATTAGGGCCCGAGCACGAAAGTGCCAGGACCCAACGGTGTCCTGGCACGAAGTGCAAGGAACCTATTGTTTTTCTGCAGATTATTATTATTAGGGCCCGAGCACGAAAGTGCCAGGACCCAACGGTGTCCTGGCACGAAGTGCAAGGAACCTATTGTTTTTGTCAGTATTATTATTATTATTTTTCCGCTGCAAGATCGCGTTTTTGACGACCTTAGCCATCCCCAAAACTCACGAAAAGTGGAGTATGCGTCAGAACTGGTGGGAAATTCAATGTTTTGGAGTGACTGGGCTCGGGTGTCTCCAGGGGGCTCCATAGCGCCCCCTAACGTACGCAGTTTTTCCGAGAAAGTTTCTTCGATCTTCACGAAATTCAAGTATGTCGTTGCTCACGCCCTCATACCTGGATTAAATGATTTTGAGATTTCTCCGGCAAACAGGAAGTCAGCCATGTTGGACTTCCTGCGTTTTTTTAAAATGTACGAACGCATATTTGAAGACTTTAGGATGCACAAAAATGTATGAAACTTTACACACACATCCAAACTAGTAATTACTTAATTTTAGTGGTGAAATTTTGCTTGGGCGTGGCATGTTGGCTCTCTAGCGCCCCCTTATGTCTTTCAGATTTTGAACATACCTTTAGGTGCTCGGAATCTCATAAAATTTGGCAAAATGATAGACACCTGTGAACTTTATGTAAATGCATAGCCATTAGGCTCAGTGTGTTTTTATTCGGCTCTATAGCGCCCCCTAACGCGTTGAAATTTTAACTTTGTCAAAGTTGATCCGATATTCATGAAATTTGGTATGCATATCCCACTCATCATTTGAAACATATTCCTCATTGGGTTTCATTAGCCCCGCCCACCCAGAAGTCGGCCATATTGGATTTTGATGTCATTTTTGCGTTTTATTGGCCGCGTACTTTAACGAACTCCTCCTACAGATTTGATCAGATCAAGTTGATATTTGGTCAGGACCATCTCAAGACCCCGAGGATGAAAAGTTATTAAAATGGTGAGTGTTCACTTAACGAGCGGACCGTGGCGTGGCGGCCATTTTGAGCCATTCGCCAGTTATTGTAACTCAACTGTACATAGTCCGATCTGCCCCAAATCTCTCAGGTATGATGTTGCTCCAGTACTGATGACATGTATATGAAAAAATATACTCATACTCAATGAGCTCCGCCCACCCAGAAGTCGGCCATATTGGATTTTATGTACGATTTTCCCAATTTTTGCGTTTTATTGGCCGCGTACTCTAACGAACTCCTCCTACAGATTTGATCATATCGATTTGAAATTTGGTCAGGACCATCTCAAGACCTTGAGGATGAAAAGTTATTAAAATGGTGAGTGTTCACTTAACGAGCGGACCGTGGTGTGGCGGCCATTTTGAGCCATTCGCCATGAAACAGGGAGTTATTGTAACTCAACTGTACATAGTCCGATCTGCCCCAGATTTCTCAGGTATGATGGTGGTACAGTCTTGAGGACATGTATATGAAAAATTATACTCATAGCCCCGCCCTAAGACGTTAGCTCCGCCCCCTTTCATATCTCATGAACCGTTTGTCGTACAGGCTTATGGGAGGTGTCATATCACTCAGCAGAGAGTTCCTGTTTTATTGGTTAAGGGTAGCCCCGCCCCCTACACATTAGCCCCGCCCCCTTTCATAACTCATGATCCGTTTGTCGTAGAGTCTTGTGGGAAGTGTCATATCACTCAGCACAGAGTGCCTGTTTCATTGGTAAATGTTATGCCCGCCCCCTACACATTAGCCCCGCCCCCTTTCATAACTCATGATCCGTTTGTCGTAGAGTCTTGTGGGATGTGTCATATCACTCAGCAGAGAGTGCCTGTTTCATTGGTGAATGTTATGCCCGCCCCCTACACATTAGCCCCGCCCCCTTTCATAACTCATGATCCGTTTGTCGTAGAGTCTTGTGGGATGTGTCATATCACTCAGCAGAGAGTGCCTGTTTCATTGGTGAATGTTATGCCCGCCCCCTACACATTAGCCCCACCCCCTTTCATATCTCATGAACCGTTTGTCGTAGAGTCTTGTGGGATGTGTCATATCACTCAGCAGAGAGTGCCTGTTTCATTGGTGAATGTTATGCCCGCCCCCTACACATTAGCCACGCCCCCCTTCATAACTCGCGAACCGCTTGTCGTAGAGCCTTGCGGCAGGCGTCGTGGCACTCGTCAGAGTTTCGGTTTCGCGTCGGTCGGCGTCCAGCCAGAAACCCCGACCCGCGAGCAGGGGCGAGGGCCCTTTCATAGCTGCGTGCAGCTCTCGTTATTATTCTTTTTCTGCTGCAAGAACGCGTTTTTGACGACCTTAGCCATCCCCAAAACTCACCAGAATTGGAATATGCGTCAGAAGTGGCGAAAATTGCAATATTCTGTAGTGATTGGGCTCGGGTGCACCAGCGGGCTCGATAGCGCCCCCTATAGAAAGCAGGTTTCCAGAAAAAGTTACTTCGATCTTCACGAAATTTAAGTATGTCATTGCTCACATCTTCAATGGCACATTAAATATTTTTGAGATTTTTTCGGCCAACAGGAAGTCAGCCACGTTGGACTTCCTGCGTGATTTTAAAATTTACGAACACATTTTTGAGGACTTTAGGATGCACCAAATCTCATGAAACTTTACACGCACATCCAAACAGGTAATCCCTTTGATTCAGTGGTGAAATTTTTTTTGGGCGTGGCATGTTGGCTCTCTAGCGCCCCCTTATGTCCTTTTTGCCTTTGAACATCCATTCGTATGCCTTGGCATACTCGTAGACGCATGAAATTTGGCAACGTGATAGACACCTGTGAACTTTATGTAACTGCATAGCCATTAGGCTCAGTTTGTTTTTATACGGCTCTATAGCGCCCCCTAACGCGTTGAAATTTTAACTTTGTCAAAGTTGATCCGATATTCATGAAATTTGGTATGCATATCCCACTCATCATTTGAAACATATTCCTCATTGGGTTTCATTAGCCCCGCCCACCCAGAAGTCGGCCATATTGGATTTTTATGTCATTTTTGCGTTTTATTGGCCGCGTACTTTAACGAACTCCTCCTACAGATTTGATCATATCGATTTGAAATTTGGTCAGGACCATCTCAAGACCTCGAGGATGAAAAGTTATTAAAATGGTGAGCGTTCACTTAACGAGCGGACCGTGGCGTGGCGGCCATTTTGAGCCATTCGCCAGTTATTGTAACTCAACTGTTCATAGTCCGATCTGCCCCAGATTTCTCAGGTATGATGGTGGTACAGTCTTGAGGACATGTATATGAAAAATTATACTCATAGCCCCGCCCTAAGACGTTAGCCCCGCCCCCTTTCATATCTCATGAACCGTTTATAGTAGAGTCTTGTGGGATGTGTCATATCACTCAGCAGAGAGTGGGTTAACCCTAACTCAACTGTACATAGTCCGATCTGCCCCAGATTTCTCAGGTATGATGGTGGTACAGTCTTGAGGACATGTATATGAAAAATTATACTCATAGCCCCGCCCTAAGACGTTAGCCCCGCCCCCTTTCATATCTCATGAACCGTTTATAGTAGAGTCTTGTGGGATGTGTCATATCACTCAGCAGAGAGTTCCTGTTTTATTGGTTAAGGGTAGCCCCGCCCCCTACACATTAGCCCCGCCCCCTTTCATAGCTCATGAACCGTTTGTCGTAGAGTCTTGCGGGAGGTGTCATATCACTCAGCAGAGAGTGCCTGTTTCATTGGTAAATGTTATGCCCGCCCCCTACACATTAGCCCCGCCCCCTTTCATAACTCATGAACCGTTTGTCGTAGAGTCTTGCGGGAGGTGTCATATCACTCAGCAGAGAGTGCCTGTTTCATTGGTGAATGTTATGCCCGCCCCCTACACATTAGCCCCGCCCCCTTTCATAACTCATGATCCGTTTGTAGTAGAGTCTTGTGGGAAGTGTCATATCACTCAGCAGAGAGTTCCTGTTTCATTGGTAAATGTTATGCCCGCCCCCTACACATTAGCCCCGCCCCCTTTCATAACTCATGAACCGTTTGTCGTAGAGTCTTGCGGGAAGTGTCATATCACTCAGCAGAGAGTGCCTGTTTCATTGGTGAATGTTATGCCCGCCCCCTACACATTAGCCCCGCCCCCCTTCATAACTCGTGAACCGCTTGTCGTAGAGCCTTGCGGCAGGCGTCGTGGCGCTCGTCAGAGTTTCGGTTTCGCGTCGGTCGGCGACCCGCCAGCAACCCCGACCCGCGAGCAAGGGCGAGGGCCCTTTCATAGCTGCGTGCAGCTCTCGTTATTATTCTTTTTCTGCTGCAAGAACGCGTTTTTGACGACCTTAGCCATCCCCAAAACTCACCAGAATTGGAATATGCGTCAGAAGTGGCGAAAATTGCAATATTCTGTAGTGATTGGGCTCGGGTGCACCAGCGGGCTCGATAGCGCCCCCTATAGAAAGCAGGTTTCCAGAAAAAGTTACTTCGATCTTCACGAAATTTAAGTATGTCATTGCTCACATCTTCAATGGCACATTAAATATTTTTGAGGTTTTTTCGGCCAACAGGAAGTCAGCCACGTTGGACTTCCTGCGTGATTTTAAAATTTACGAACACATTTTTGAGGACTTTAGGATGCACCAAATCTCATGAAACTTTACACGCACATCCAAACAGGTAATCCCTTTGATTCAGTGGTGAAATTTTTTTTGGGCGTGGCATGTTGGCTCTCTAGCGCCCCCTTATGTCCTTTTTGCCTTTGAACATCCATTCGTATGCCTTGGCATACTCGTAGACGCATGAAATTTGGCAACATGATAGACACCTGTGAACTTTATGTAACTGCATAGCCATTAGGCTCAGTTTGTTTTTATACGGCTCTATAGCGCCCCCTAACGCGTTGAAATTTTAACTTTGTCAAAGTTGATCCGATATTCACGAAATTTGGTATGCATATCCCACTCATCATTTGAAACATATTCCTCATTGGGTTTCATTAGCCCCGCCCACCCAGAAGTCGGCCATATTGGATTTTGATGTCATTTTTGCGTTTTATTGGCCGCGTACTTTAACGAACTCCTCCTACAGATTTGATCAGATCGAGTTGATATTTGGTCAGGACCATCTCAAGACCTTGAGGATGAAAAGTTATTAAAATGGTGAGCGTTCACTTAACGAGCGGACCGTGGCGTGGCGGCCATTTTGAGCCATTCGCCAGTTATTGTAACTCAACTGTACATAGTCCGATCTGCCCCAGATTTCTCAGGTATGATGGTGGTACAGTCTTGAGGACATGTATATGAAAAATTATACTCATAGCCCCGCCCTAAGACGTTAGCCCCGCCCCCTTTCATATCTCATGAACCGTTTATAGTAGAGTCTTGTGGGATGTGTCATATCACTCAGCAGAGAGTGGGTTAACCCTAACTCAACTGTACATAGTTCGATCTGCCCCAGATTTCTCAGGTATGATGGTGCTCCAGTACTGATGGCATGTATATGAAAAATTATACTCATAGCCCCACCCTAAGACGTTAGCCCCGCCCCCTTTTATATCTCATGAACCGTTTATAGTAGAGTCTTGTGGGAAGTGTCATATCACTCAGCAGAGAGTTCATGTTTCATTGGTAAATGTTATGCCCGCCCCCTACACATTAGCCCCGCCCCCTTTCATATCTCATGATCCGTTTGTCGTAGAGTCTTGTGGGAAGTGTCATATCAATCAGCAGAGAGTGCCTGTTTCATTGGTAAATGTTATGCCCGCCCCCTACACATTAGCCCCGCCCCCTTTCATAACTCATGAACCGTTTGTCGTAGAGTCTTGCGGGAAGTGTCATATCACTCAGCAGAGAGTGCCTGTTTCATTGGTGAATGTTATGCCCGCCCCCTACACATTAGCCCCGCCCCCTTTCATAACTCATGAACCGTTTGTAGTAGAGTCTTGCGGGAGGTGTCATATCACTCAGCAGAGAGTGCCTGTTTCATTGGTAAATGTTATGCCCGCCCCCTACACATTAGCCACGCCCCCCTTCATAACTCGTGAACCGCTTGTCGTAGAGCCTTGCGGCAGGCGCCGTGGCGCTCGTCAGAGTTTCGGTTTCGCGTCGGTCGGCGTCCCGCCAGCAACCCCGACCCGCGAGCAGAGGCGAGGGCCCTTTCATAGCTGCGTGCAGCTCTCGTTATTATTATTTTTCTGCTGCGAGATCGCGTTTTTGAGGCCTTTCCCATCCCCAAAAACTCACGAAAATTGGAACATGCGTCGGGAGTGGCGAAAATTGCAATGTTCTGTAGTGTTTCGGAACGGGCGTCGCCAGCTGGCTCCATAGCGCCCCCTAGCGCGTTGAAATCGTAACTTTGTCAAAGTTCATCCGATACTCATGAAATTTGGTATGCATATCCCACTCATCATTTGAAACATATTCCAAATTGGGTTTCATTAGCTCCGCCCACCCAGAAGTCGGCCATATTGGATTTTTATGTCATTTTTGCGTTTTATTGGCCGCGTACTTTAACGAACTCCTCCTACAGATTTGATCATAACGATTTGAAATTTGGTCAGGACCATCTTAATACCTTGAGGATGAAAAGTTATTAAAATGGTGAGCGTTCAGTTAACGAGCGGACCGTGGCGTGGCGGCCATTTTGAGCCATTCGCCATGAAACAGGGAGTTATTGTAACTCAACTGTACATAGTCCGATCTGCCCCAGATTTCTCAGGTATGATGGTGGTACAGTCTTGAGGACATGTATATGAAAAATTATACTCATAGCCCCGCCCTAAGACGTTAGCCCCGCCCCCTTTCATATCTCATGAACCGTTTATAGTAGAGTCTTGTGGGATGTGTCATATCACTCAGCAGAGAGTTCCTGTTTCATTGGTTAAGGGTAGCCCCGCCCCCTACACATTAGCCCCGCCCCCTTTCATAACTCATGAACCGTTTGTCGTAGAGTCTTGCGGGAGGTGTCATATCACTCAGCAGAGAGTGCCTGTTTCATTGGTTAAGGGTAGCCCCGCCCCCTACACATTAGCCCCGCCCCCTTTCATAACTCATGAACTGTTTGTCGTAGAGTCTTGCGGGAGGTGTCATATCACTCAGCAGAGAGTGCGTTTCATTGCTTACGGGTAGCCCCGCCCCCTACACATTAGCCCCGCCCCCTTTCATAACTCATGATCCGTTTGTAGTAGAGTCTTGTGGGAAGTGTCATATAACTCAGCAGAGAGTGCCTGTTTCATTGGTGAATGTTATGCCCGCCCCCTACACATTAGCCCTGCCCCCTTTCATAACTCGCGAACCGCTTGTCGTAGAGCCTTGCGGCAGGCGTCGTGGCGCTCGTCAGAGTTTCGGTTTCGCGTCGGTCGGCGTCCCGCCAGCAACCCCGACCCGCGAGCGGGGGCGAGGGCCCTTTCATAGCTGCGTGCAGCTCTCGTTATTATTATTTTTCTGCTGCGAGATCGCGTTTTTGAGGCCTTTCCCATCCCCAAAAACTCACGAAAATTGGAACATGCGTCGGGAGTGGCGAAAATTGCAATGTTCTGTAGTGTTTCGGAACGGGCGTCGCCAGCTGGCTCCATAGCGCCCCCTAGCGCGTTGAAATCGTAACTTTGTCAAAGTTCATCCGATACTCATGAAATTTGGTATGCATATCCCACTCATCATTTGAAACATATTCCAAATTGGGTTTCATTAGCTCCGCCCACCCAGAAGTCGGCCATATTGGATTTTTATGTCATTTTTGCGTTTTATTGGCCGCGTACTTTAACGAACTCCTCCTACAGATTTGATCATAACGATTTGAAATTTGGTCAGGACCATCTTAATACCTTGAGGATGAAAAGTTATTAAAATGGTGAGCGTTCAGTTAACGAGCGGACCGTGGCGTGGCGGCCATTTTGAGCCATTCGCCATGAAACAGGGAGTTATTGTAACTCAACTGTACATAGTCCGATCTGACCCAGATTTCTCAGGTATGATGGTGGTACAGTCTTGAGGACATGTATATGAAAAATTATACTCATAGCCCCGCCCTAAGACGTTAGCCCCGCCCCCTTTCATATCTCATGAACCGTTTATAGTAGAGTCTTGTGGGATGTGTCATATCACTCAGCAGAGAGTTCCTGTTTCATTGGTTAAGGGTAGCCCCGCCCCCTACACATTAGCCCCGCCCCCTTTCATAACTCATGAACCGTTTGTCGTAGAGTCTTGCGGGAGGTGTCATATCACTCAGCAGAGAGTGCCTGTTTCATTGGTTAAGGGTAGCCCCGCCCCCTACACATTAGCCCCGCCCCCTTTCATAACTCATGAACCGTTTGTCGTAGAGTCTTGCGGGAGGTGTCATATCACTCAGCAGAGAGTGCCTGTTTCATTGCTTACGGGTAGCCCCGCCCCCTACACATTAGCCCCGCCCCCTTTCATAACTCATGATCCGTTTGTAGTAGAGTCTTGTGGGAAGTGTCATATAACTCAGCAGAGAGTGCCTGTTTCATTGGTGAATGTTATGCCCGCCCCCTACACATTAGCCCCGCCCCCTTTCATAACTCGCGAACCGCTTGTCGTAGAGCCTTGCGGCAGGCGTCGTGGCGCTCGTCAGAGTTTCGGTTTCGCGTCGGTCGGCGTCCCGCCAGCAACCCCGACCCGCGAGCGGGGGCGAGGGCCCTTTCATAGCTGCGTGCAGCTCTCGTTATTATTCTTTTTCTGCTGCGAGATCGCGTTTTTGGGACCTTTTCCATCCCCAAAAACTCATGAAAATTGGAATATGCGTCAGAAGTGGCGAAAATTGCAATATTCTGTAGTGATTGGGCTCGGGTGCACCAGCGGGCTCGATAGCGCCCCCTATAGAAAGCAGGTTTCCAGAAAAAGTTACTTCGATCTTCACGAAATTTACGTATGTCATTGCTCACATCTTCAATGGCACATTAAATATTTTTGAGATTTTTTCGGCCAACAGGAAGTCAGCCACGTTGGACTTCCTGCGTGATTTTAAAATTTACGAACACATTTTTGAGGACTTTAGGATGCACCAAATCTCATGAAACTTTACACGCACATCCAAACAGGTAATCCCTTTGATTCAGTGGTGAAATTTTTTTTGGGCGTGGCATGTTGGCTCTCTAGCGCCCCCTTATGTCCTTTTTGCCTTTGAACATCCATTCGTATGCCTTGGCATACTCGTAGACGCATGAAATTTGGCAACGTGATAGACACCTGTGAACTTTATGTAACTGCATAGCCATTAGGCTCAGTGTGTTTAGCCGGCTCTATAGCGCCCCCTAACGCGTTGAAATTTTAACTTTGTCAAAGTTGATCCGATATTCACGAAATTTGGTATGCATATCCCACTCATCATTTGAAACATATTCCTCATTGGGTTTCATTAGCCCCGCCCACCCAGAAGTCGGCCATATTGGATTTTATGTACGATTTTCCCAATTTTTTCGTTTTATTGGCCGCGTACTTTAACGAACTCCTCCTACAGATTTGATCATATCGATTTGAAATTTGGTCAGGACCATCTCAAGACCTCGAGGATGAAAAGTTATTAAAATGGTGAGTGTTCACTTAACGAGCGGACCGTGGCGTGGCGGCCATTTTGAGCCATTCGCCAGTTATTGTAACTCAACTGTTCATAGTCCGATCTGCCCCAGATTTCTCAGGTATGATGGTGGTACAGTCTTGAGGACATGTATATGAAAAATTATACTCATAGCCCCGCCCTAAGACGTTAGCCCCGCCCCCTTTCATATCTCATGAACCGTTTATAGTAGAGTCTTGTGGGATGTGTCATATCACTCAGCAGAGAGTGGGTTAACCCTAACTCAACTGTACATAGTCCGATCTGCCCCAGATTTCTCAGGTATGATGGTGGTACAGTCTTGAGGACATGTATATGAAAAATTATACTCATAGCCCCGCCCTAAGACGTTAGCCCCGCCCCCTTTCATATCTCATGAACCGTTTGTCGTACAGGCTTATGGGAGGTGTCATATCACTCAGCAGAGAGTTCCTGTTTTATTCGTTAAGGGTAGCCCCGCCCCCTACACATTAGCCCCGCCCCCTTTCATAACTCATGAACCGTTTGTCGTAGAGTCTTGCGGGAGGTGTCATATCACTCAGCAGAGAGTGCCTGTTTCATTGGTAAATGTTATGCCCGCCCCCTACACATTAGCCCCGCCCCCTTTCATAACTCATGATCCGTTTGTAGTAGAGTCTTGTGGGTAGTGTCATATCACTCAGCAGAGAGTTCATGTTTCATTGGTAAATGTTATGCCCGCCCCCTACACATTAGCCCCGCCCCCTTTCATATCTCATGATCCGTTTGTAGTAGAGTCTTGCGGGAAGTGTCATATCACTCAGCAGAGAGTTCATGTTTCATTGGTAAATGTTATGCCCGCCCCCTACACATTAGCCCCGCCCCCTTTCATATCTCATGAACCGTTTGTAGTAGAGTCTTGTGGGATGTGTCATATCACTCAGCAGAGAGTGCCTGTTTCATTGGTGAAGGTTATGCCCGCCCCCTACACATTAGCCCCGCCCCCTTTCATAACTCATGATCCGTTTGTCGTAGAGTCTTGTGGGAAGTGTTATATAACTCAGCAGAGAGTTCCTGTTTCATTGGTGAATGTTATGCCCGCCCCCTACACATTAGCCACGCCCCCCTTCATAACTCGTGAACCGCTTGTCGTAGAGCCTTGCGGCAGGCGTCGTGGCGCTCGTCAGAGTTTCGGTTTCGCGTCGGTCGGCGTCCCGCCAGCAACCCCGACCCGCGAGCAGGGGCGAGGGCCCTTTCATAGCTGCGTGCAGCTCTCGTTATTATTATTTTTCCGCTGCAAGATCGCGTTTTTGACGACCTTAGCCATCCCCAAAACTCACGAAAAGTGGAGTATGCGTCAGAACTGGTGGGAAATTCAATGTTCTGGAGTGACTGGGCTCGGGAGTCTCCAGGGGGCTCCATAGCGCCCCCTAACGTACGCAGTTTTTCCGAGAAAGTTTCTTCGATCTTCACGAAATTCAAGTATGTCGTTGCTTACGCCCTCATACCTGGATTAAATGATTTTGAGATTTCTCCGGCAAACAGGAAGTCAGCCATGTTGGACTTCCTGCGTTTTTTTAAAATGTACGAACGCATATTTGAAGACTTTAGGATGCACAAAAATTTATGAAACTTTACACACACATCCAAACTAGTAATTACTTAATTTTAGTGGTGAAATTTTGCTTGGGCGTGGCATGTTGGCTCTCTAGCGCCCCCTTATGTCTTTCAGATTTTGAACATACCTTTAGGTGCTCGGAATCTCATAAAATTTGGCAAAATGATAGACACCTGTGAACTTTATGTAAATGCATAGCCATTAGGCTCAGTGTGTTTTTATTCGGCTCTATAGCGCCCCCTAACGCGTTGAAATTTTAACTTTGTCAAAGTTGATCCGATATTCATGAAATTTGGTATGCATATCCCACTCATCATTTGAAACATATTCCTCATTGGGTTTCATTAGCCCCGCCCACCCAGAAGTCGGCCATATTGGATTTTGATGTCATTTTTGCGTTTTATTGGCCGCGTACTTTAACGAACTCCTCCTACAGATTTGATCAGATCGAGTTGATATTTGGTCAGGACCATCTCAAAACCCCGAGGATGAAAAGTTATTAAAATGGTGAGCGTTCACTTAACGAGCGGACCGTGGCGTGGCGGCCATTTTGAGCCATTCGCCAGTTATTGTAACTCAACTGTACATAGTCCGATCTGCCCCAAATCTCTCAGGTATGATGTTGCTCCAGTACTGATGACATGTATATGAAAAAATATATTCATACTCAATGAGCTCCGCCCACCCAGAAGTCGGCCATATTGGATTTTATGTACGATTTTCCCAATTTTTGCGTTTTATTGGCCGCGTACTCTAACGAACTCCTCCTACAGATTTGATCATATCGATTTGATATTTGGTCAGGACCATCTCAAGACCTTGAGGATGAAAAGTTATTAAAATGGTGAGTGTTCACTTAACGAGCGGACCGTGGTGTGGCGGCCATTTTGAGCCATTCGCCATGAAACAGGGAGTTATTGTAACTCAACTGTACATAGTCCGATCTGCCCCAGATTTCTCAAGTATGATGGTGGTACAGTCTTGAGGACATGTATATGAAAAATTATACTCATAGCCCCGCCCTAAGACGTTAGCCCCGCCCCCTTTCATATCTCATGAACCGTTTGTCGTACAGGCTTATGGGAGGTGTCATATCACTCAGCAGAGAGTTCCTGTTTTATTGGTTAAGGGTAGCCCCGCCCCCTACACATTAGCCCCGCCCCCTTTCATAACTCATGATCCGTTTGTCGTAGAGTCTTGTGGGAAGTGTCATATAACTCAGCAGAGAGTTCCTGTTTCATTGGTGAATGTTATGCCCGCCCCCTACACATTAGCCACGCCCCCCTTCATAACTCGTGAACCGCTTGTCGTAGAGCCTTGCGGCAGGCGTCGTGGCGCTCGTCAGAGTTTCGGTTTCGCGTCGGTCGGCGTCCCGCCAGCAACCCCGACCCGCGAGCAGGGGCGAGGGCCCTTTCATAGCTGCGTGCAGCTCTCGTTAGGGCCCGAGCACGAAAGTGCCAGGACCCAACGGTGTCCTGGCACGAAGTGCAAGGAACCTATTGTTTTTGTCAGTATTATTATTATTATTTTTCCGCTGCAAGATCGCGTTTTTGACGACCTTAGCCATCCCCAAAACTCACGAAAAGTGGAGTATGCGTCAGAACTGGTGGGAAATTCAATGTTCTGGAGTGACTGGGCTCGGGTGTCTCCAGGGGGCTCCATAGCGCCCCCTAACGTACGCAGTTTTTCCGAGAAAGTTTCTTCGATCTTCACGAAATTCAAGTATGTCGTTGCTCGCGCCCTCATACCTGGATTAAATGATTTTGAGATTTCTCCGGCAAACAGGAAGTCAGCCATGTTGGACTTCCTGCGTGATTTTAGAATTTACGAACGCATATTTGAAGACTTTAGGATGCACAAAAATTTATGAAACTTTACACACACATCCAAACTAGTAATTACTTAATTTTAGTGGTGAAATTTTGCTTGGGCGTGGCATGTTGGCTCTCTAGCGCCCCCTTATGTCTTTCAGATTTTGAACATACCTTTAGGTACTCGGAATCTCATAAAATTTGGCAAAATGATAGACACCTGTGAACTTTATGTAACTGCATAACCATTAGGCTCAGTGTGTTTTTATTCGGCTCTATAGCGCCCCCTAACGCGTTGAAATTTTAACTTTGTCAAAGTTGATCCGATATTCATGAAATTTGGTATGCATATCCCACTCATCATTTGAAACATATTCCTCATTGGGTTTCATTAGCCCCGCCCACCCAGAAGTCGGCCATATTGGATTTTTATGTCATTTTTGCGTTTTATTGGCCGCCTACTTTAACGAACTCCTCCTACAGATTTGATCATATCGAGTTGATATTTGGTCAGGACCATCTCAAGACCTCGAGGATGAAAAGTTATTAAAATGGTGAGCGTTCACTTAACGAGCGGACCGTGGCGTGGCGGCCATTTTGAGCCATTCGCCAGTTATTGTAACTCAACTGTACATAGTCCGATCTGCCCCAAATCTCTCAGGTATGATGTTGCTCCAGTACTGATGACATGTATATGAAAAAATATACTCATACTCAATGAGCTCCGCCCACCCAGAAGTCGGCCATATTGGATTTTGATGTCATTTTTGCGTTTTATTGGCCGCGTACTTTAACGAACTCCTCCTACAGATTTGATCATATCGATTTGAAATTTGGTCAGGACCATCTCAAGACCTTGAAGATGAAAAGTTATTAAAATGGTGAGTGTTCACTTAACGAGCGGACCGTGGCGTGGCGGCCATTTTGAGCCATTCGCCAGTTATTGTAACTCAACTGTTCATAGTCCGATCTGCCCCAGATTTCTCAGGTATGATGGTGGTACAGTCTTGAGGACATGTATATGAAAAATTATACTCATAGCCCCGCCCTAAGACGTTAGCCCCGCCCCCTTTCATATCTCATGAACCGTTTATAGTAGAGTCTTGTGGGATGTGTCATATCACTCAGCAGAGAGTGGGTTAACCCTAACTCAACTGTACATAGTCCGATCTGCCCCAGATTTCTCAGGTATGATGGTGGTACAGTCTTGAGGACATGTATATGAAAAATTATACTCATAGCCCCGCCCTAAGACGTTAGCCCCGCCCCCTTTCATATCTCATGAACCGTTTATAGTAGAGTCTTGTGGGAAGTGTCATATCACTCAGCAGAGAGTTCCTGTTTTATTTGTTAAGGGTAGCCCCGCCCCCTACACATTAGCCCCGCCCCCTTTCATAACTCATGAACCGTTTGTCGTAGAGTCTTGCGGGAGGTGTCATATCACTCAGCAGAGAGTGCCTGTTTCATTGGTAAATGTTATGCCCGCCCCCTACACATTAGCCCCGCCCCCTTTCATAACTCATGATCCGTTTGTAGTAGAGTCTTGTGGGAAGTGTCATATCACTCAGCAGAGAGTTCATGTTTCATTGGTAAATGTTATGCCCGCCCCCTACACATTAGCCCCGCCCCCTTTCATATCTCATGATCCGTTTGTAGTAGAGTCTTGCGGGAGGTGTTATATCACTCAGCAGAGAGTTCCTGTTTTATTGGTTAAGGGTAGCCCCGCCCCCTACACATTAGCCCCGCCCCCTTTCATAACTCATGAACCATTTGTCGTACAGGCTTATGGGAAGTGTCATATCACTCAGCAGAGAGTTCCTGTTTCATTGGTGAAGGTTATGCCCGCCCCCTACACATTAGCCCCGCCCCCTTTCACATCTCATGAATCGTTTGTCGTAGAGTCTTGTGGGAAGTGTCATATCACTCAGCAGAGAGTTCATGTTTCATTGGTAAATGTTATGCCCGCCCCCTACACATTAGCCCCGCCCCCTTTCATATCTCATGAACCGTTTGTCGTACAGGCTTATGGGAGGTGTCATATCACTCAGCAGAGAGTGCCTGTTTCATTGGTGAAGGTTATGCCCGCCCCCTACACATTAGCCCCGCCCCCTTTCATAACTCATGATCCGTTTGTCGTAGAGTCTTGTGGGAAGTGTCATATAACTCAGCAGAGAGTTCCTGTTTCATTGGTGAATGTTATGCCCGCCCCCTACACATTAGCCACGCCCCCCTTCATAACTCGTGAACCGCTTGTCGTAGAGCCTTGCGGCAGGCGTCGTGGCGCTCGTCAGAGTTTCGGTTTCGCGGTGCCCGGCCGCGTCGGTCGGCGTCCCGCCAGCAACCCCGACCCGCGAGCAGGGGCGAGGGCCCTTTCATAGCTGCGTGCAGCTCTCGTTATTATTATTTTTCCGCTGCAAGAACGCGTTTTTGACGACCTTAGCCATCCCCAAAACTCACGAAAAGTGGAGTATGCGTCAGAACTGGTGGGAAATTCAATGTTCTGGAGTGACTGGGCTCGGGTGTCTCCAGGGGGCTCCATAGCGCCCCCTAACGTACGCAGTTTTTCCGAGAAAGTTTCTTCGATCTTCACGAAATTCAAGTATGTCGTTGCTCACGCCCTCATACCTGGATTAAATGATTTTGAGATTTCTTCGGCAAACAGGAAGTCAGCCATGTTGGACTTCCTGCGTGATTTTAGAATTTACGAACGCATATTTGAAGACTTTAGGATGCACAAAAATTTATGAAACTTTACACACACATCCAAACTAGTAATTACTTAATTTTAGTGGCGAAATTTTGCTTGGGCGTGGCATGTTGGCTCTCTAGCGCCCCCTTATGTCTTTCAGATTTTGAACATACCTTTAGGTACTCGGAATCTCATAAAATTTGGCAAAATGATAGACACCTGTGAACTTTATGTAACTGCATAGCCATTAGGCTCAGTGTGTTTTTATTCGGCTCTATAGCGCCCCCTAACGCGTTGAAATTTTAACTTTGTCAAAGTTGATCCGATATTCATGAAATTTGGTATGCATATCCCAGTCATCATTTGAAACATATTCCTCATTGGGTTTCATTAGCTCCGCCCACCCAGAAGTCGGCCATATTGGATTTTTATGTCATTTTTGCGTTTTATTGGCCGCGTACTTTAACAAACTCCTCCTACAGATTTGATCAGATCGAGTTGATATTTGGTCAGGACCATCTCAAGACCTCGAGGATGAAAAGTTATTAAAATGGTGAGCGTTCACTTAACGAGCGGACCGTGGCGTGGCGGCCATTTTGAGCCATTCGCCATGAAACAGGGAGTTATTGTAACTCAACTGTACATAGTCCGATCTGCCCCAGATTTCTCAGGTATGATGGTGGTACAGTCTTGAGGATATGTATATGAAAAATTATACTCATAGCCCCGCCCTAAGACGTTAGCCCCGCCCCCTTTCATATCTCATGAACCGTTTATAGTAGAGTCTTGTGGGATGTGTCATATCACTCAGCAGAGAGTTCCTGTTTTATTTGTTAAGGGTAGCCCCGCCCCCTACACATTAGCCCCGCCCCCTTTCATAACTCATGAACCGTTTGTCGTAGAGTCTTGCGGGAGGTGTCATATCACTCAGCAGAGAGTGCCTGTTTCATCGGTAAATGTTATGCCCGCCCCCTACACATTAGCCCCGCCCCCTTTCATAACTCATGATCCGTTTGTAGTAGAGTCTTGTGGGAAGTGTCATATCACTCAGCAGAGAGTGCCTGTTTCATTGGTTAAGGTTATGCCCGCCCCCTACACATTAGCCCCGCCCCCTTTCATAACTTATGATCCGTTTGTCGTAGAGTCTTGTGGGAAGTGTCATATAACTCAGCAGAGAGTTCCTGTTTCATTGGTGAATGTTATGCCCGCCCCCTACACATTAGCCACGCCCCCCTTCATAACTCGTGAACCGCTTGTCGTAGAGCCTTGCGGCAGGCGTCGTGGCGCTCGTCAGAGTTTCGGTTTCGCGGTGCCCGGCCGCGTCGGTCGGCGTCCCGCCAGCAACCCCGACCCGCGAGCAGGGGCGAGGGCCCTTTCATAGCTGCGTGCAGCTCTCGTTATTATTATTTTTCCGCTGCAAGAACGCGTTTTTGACGACCTTAGCCATCCCCAAAACTCACGAAAAGTGGAGTATGCGTCAGAACTGGTGGGAAATTCAATGTTCTGGAGTGACTGGGCTCGGGTGTCTCCAGGGGGCTCCATAGCGCCCCCTAACGTACGCAGTTTTTCCGAGAAAGTTTCTTCGATCTTCACGAAATTCAAGTATGTCGTTGCTCACGCCCTCATACCTGGATTAAATGATTTTGAGATTTCTTCGGCAAACAGGAAGTCAGCCATGTTGGACTTCCTGCGTGATTTTTGAATTTACGAACGCATATTTGAAGACTTTAGGATGCACAAAAATTTATGAAACTTTACACACACATCCAAACTAGTAATTACTTAATTTTAGTGGTGAAATTTTGCTTGGGCGTGGCATGTTGGCTCTCTAGCGCCCCCTTATGTCTTTCAGATTTTGAACATACCTTTAGGTGCTCGGAATCTCATAAAATTTGGCAAAATGATAGACACCTGTGAACTTTATGTAACTGCATAGCCATTAGGCTCGGTGTGTTTTTATTCGGCTCTATAGCGCCCCCTAACGCGTTGAAATTTTAACTTTGTCAAAGTTGATCCGATATTCATGAAATTTGGTATGCATATCCCACTCATCATTTGAAACATATTCCTCATTGGGTTTCATTAGCCCCGCCCACCCAGAAGTCGGCCATATTGGATTTTATGTACGATTTTCCCAATTTTTTCGTTTTATTGGCCGCGTACTTTAACGAACTCCTCCTACAGATTTGATCATATCGATTTGAAATTTGGTCAGGACCATCTCAAGACCTCGAGGATGAGAAGTTATTAAAATGGTGAGTGTTCACTTAACGAGCGGACCGTGGCGTGGCGGCCATTTTGAGCCATTCGCCAGTTATTGTAACTCAACTGTACATAGTCCGATCTGCCCCAAATCTCTCAGGTATGATGTTGCTCCAGTACTGATGACATGTATATGAAAAAATATACTCATAGCCCCGCCCCAAGACGTTAGCCCCGCCCCCTTTCATATCTAATGAACCGTTTATAGTAGAGTCTTGTGGGATGTGTCATATCACTCAGCAGAGAGTGGGTAAACCCTAACTCAACTGTACATAGTCCGATCTGCCCCAGATTTCTCAGGTATGATGGTGGTACAGTCTTGAGGACATGTATATGAAAAATTATACTCATAGCCCCGCCCTAAGACGTTAGCCCCGCCCCCTTTCATATCTCATGAACCGTTTATAGTAGAGTCTTGTGGGATGTGTCATATCACTCAGCAGAGAGTTCCTGTTTTATTTGTTAAGGGTAGCCCCGCCCCCTACACATTAGCCCCGCCCCCTTTCATAACTCATGAACCGTTTGTCGTAGAGTCTTGCGGGAGGTGTCATATCACTCAGCAGAGAGTGCCTGTTTCATTGGTAAATGTTATGCCCGCCCCCTACACATTAGCCACGCCCCCCTTCATAACTCGTGAACCGCTTATCGTAGAGCCTTGCGGCAGGCGTCGTGGCGCTCGTCAGAGTTTTGGTTTCGCGTCGGTCGGCGTCCCGCCAGCAACCCCGACCCGCGAGCAGGGGCGAGGGCCCTTTCATAGCTGCGTGCAGCTCTCGTTATTATTCTTTTTCTGCCACTAGATCGCGTTTTTGACGACCTTAGCCATCCCCAAAACTCACGAAAAGTGGAGTATGCGTCAGAACTGGTGGGAAATTCAATGTTCTGGAGTGACTGGGCTCGGGTGTCTCCAGGGGGCTCCATAGCGCCCCCTAGAGTACGCAGTTTTTCAGAGAAAGTTTCTTCGATCTTCACGAAATTCAAGTATGTCATTGCTCACGCCCTCATACCTGGATTAAATGATTTTGAGATTTCTCCGGCAAACAGGAAGTCAGCCATGTTGGACTTCCTGCGTGATTTTAGAATTTACGAACGCATATTTGAAGACTTTAGGATGCACAAAAATTTATGAAACTTTACACACACATCCAAACTAGTAATTACTTAATTTTAGTGGTGAAATTTTCCTTGGGCGTGGCATGTTGGCTCTCTAGCGCCCCCTTATGTCTTTCAGATTTTGAACATACCTTTAGGTACTCGGAATCTCATAAAATTTGGCAAAATGATAGACACCTGTGAACTTTATGTAACTGCATAGCCATTAGGCTCAGTTTGTTTTTATACGGCTCTATAGCGCCCCCTAACGCGTTGAAATTTTAACTTTGACAAAGTTGATCCGATATTCATGAAATTTGGTATGCATATCCCACTCATCATTTGAAACATATTCCTCATTGGGTTTCATTAGCCCCGCCCACCCAGAAGTCGGCCATATTGGATTTTGATGTCATTTTTGCGTTTTATTGGCCGCGTACTTTAACGAACTCCTCCTACAGATTTGATCATATCGATTTGAAATTTGGTCAGGACCATCTCAAGACCTTGAAGATGAAAAGTTATTAAAATGGTGAGTGTTCACTTAACGAGCGGACCGTGGCGTGGCGGCCATTTTGAGCCATTCGCCATGAAACAGGGAGTTATTGTAACTCAACTGTACATAGTCCGATCTGCCCCAGATTTCTCAGGTATGATGGTGGTACAGTCTTGAGGACATGTATATGAAAAATTATACTCATAGCCCCGCCCCAAGACGTTAGCCCCGCCCCCTTTCATATCTCATGAACCGTTTGTCGTAGAGTCTTGCGGGAGGTGTCATATCACTCAGCAGAGAGTGCCTGTTTCATTGGTGAATGTTATGCCCGCCCCCTACACGTTAGCCCTGCCCCCTTTCATAACTCATGATCCGTTTGTAGTAGAGTCTTGTGGGAAGTGTCATATCACTCAGCAGAGAGTGCCTGTTTCATTGGTGAATGTTATGCCCGCCCCCTACACATTAGCCCCGCCCCCTTTCATAACTCATGATCCGTTTGTAGTAGAGTCTTGTGGGAAGTGTCATATCACTCAGCAGAGAGTTCCTGTTTCATTGGTAAATGTTATGCCCGCCGCCTACACATTAGCCCCGCCCCCTTTCATATCTCATGAACCGTTTGTAGTAGAGTCTTGTGGGATGTGTCATATCACTCAGCAGAGAGTGCCTGTTTCATTGGTGAAGGTTATGCCCGCCCCCTACACCTTAGCCCCGCCCCCTTTCATAACTCATGATCCGTTTGTCGTAGAGTCTTGTGGGAAGTGTCATATCAATCAGCAGAGAGTGCCTGTTTCATTGGTGAATGTTATGCCCGCCCCCTACACATTAGCCACGCCCCCCTTCATAACTCGTGAACCGCTTGTCGTAGAGCCTTGCGGCAGGCGTCGTGGCGCTCGTCAGAGTTTCGGTTTCGCGTCGGTCGGCGTCCCGCCAGCAACCCCGACCCGCGAGCGGGGGCGAGGGCCCTTTCATAGCTGCGTGCAGCTCTCGTTAGGGCCCGAGCACGAAAGTGCCAGGACCCAACGGTGTCCTGGCACGAAGTGCAAGGAACCTATTGTTTTTCTGCAGATTATTATTATTATTATTATTTTTCCGCTGCAAGAACGCGTTTTTGACGACCTTAGCCATCCCCAAAACTCACGAAAAGTGGAGTATGCGTCAGAACTGGTGGGAAATTCAATGTTCTGGAGTGACTGGGCTCGGGTGTCTCCAGGGGGCTCCATAGCGCCCCCTAACGTACGCAGTTTTTCCGAGAAAGTTTCTTCGATCTTCACGAAATTCAAGTATGTCGTTGCTCACGCCCTCATACCTGGATTAAATGATTTTGAGATTTCTTCGGCAAACAGGAAGTCAGCCATGTTGGACTTCCTGCGTGATTTTAGAATTTACGAACGCATATTTGAAGACTTTAGGATGCACAAAAATTTATGAAACTTTACACACACATCCAAACTAGTAATTACTTAATTTTAGTGGTGAAATTTTGCTTGGGCGTGGCATGTTGGCTCTCTAGCGCCCCCTTATGTCTTTCAGATTTTGAACATACCTTTAGGTACTCGGAATCTCATAAAATTTGGCAAAATGATAGACACCTGTGAACTTTATGTAACTGCATAGCCATTAGGCCCAGTGTGTTTTTATTCGGCTCTATAGCGCCCCCTAACGTGTTGAAATTTTAACTTTGTCAAAGTTGATCCGATATTCATGAAATTTGGTATGCATATCCCACTCATCATTTGAAACATATTCCTCATTGGGTTTCATTAGCCCCGCCCACCCAGAAGTCGGCCATATTGGATTTTTATGTCATTTTTGCGTTTTATTGGCCGCGTACTTTAACGAACTCCTCCTACAGATTTGATCAGATCGAGTTGATATTTGGTCAGGACCATCTCAAGACCTCGAGGATGAAAAGTTATTAAAATGGTGAGCGTTCACTTAACGAGCGGACCGTGGCGTGGCGGCCATTTTGAGCCATTCGCCAGTTATTGTAACTCAACTGTACATAGTCCGATCTGCCCCAAATCTCTCAGGTATGATGTTGCTCCAGTACTGATGACATGTATATGAAAAAATATACTCATAGCCCCGCCCCAAGACGTTAGCCCCGCCCCCTTTCATATCTCATGAACCGTTTGTCGTACAGGCTTATGGGAGGTGTCATATCACTCAGCAGAGAGTTCCTCTTTTATTCGTTAATGGTAGCCCCGCCCCCTACACATTAGCCCCGCCCCCTTTCATAACTCATGAACCGTTTGTCGTAGAGTCTTGCGGGAGGTGTCATATCACTCAGCAGAGAGTGCCTGTTTCATTGGTAAATGTTATGCCCGCCCCCTACACATTAGCCCCGCCCCCTTTCATATCTCATGAACCGTTTGTAGTAGAGTCTTGTGGGATGTGTCATATCACTCAGCAGAGAGTGCCTGTTTCATTGGTGAAGGTTATGCCCGCCCCCTACACATTAGCCCCGCCCCCTTTCATAACTCATGATCCGTTTGTCGTAGAGTCTTGTGGGAAGTGTCATATAACTCAGCAGAGAGTTCCTGTTTCATTGGTGAATGTTATGCCCGCCCCCTACACATTAGCCACGCCCCCTTTCATAACTCATGATCCGTTTGTCGTAGAGTCTTGTGGGAAGTGTCATATAACTCAGCAGAGAGTTCCTGTTTCATTGGTGAATGTTATGCCCGCCCCCTACACATTAGCTCCGCCCCCTTTCATATCTCATGAACCGTTTGTAGTAGAGTCTTGCGGGAGGTGTCGTGGCGCTCGTCAGAGTTTCGGTTTCGCGGTGCCCGGCCGCGTCGGTCGGCGTCCCGCCAGCAACCCCGACCCGCGAGCAGGGGCGAGGGCCCTTTCATAGCTGCGTGCAGCTCTCGTTAGGGCCCGAGCACGAAAGTGCCAGGACCCAACGGTGTCCTGGCACGAAGTGCAAGGAACCTATTGTTTTTCTGCAGATTATTATTATTATTAGGGCCCGAGCACGAAAGTGCCAGGACCCAACGGTGTCCTGGCACGAAGTGCAAGGAACCTATTGTTTTTCTGCAGATTATTATTATTATTATTCTTTTTCTGCTGCAAGAACGCGTTTTTGACGACCTTAGCCATCCCCAAAACTCACCAGAATTGGAATATGCGTCAGAAGTGGCGAAAATTGCAATATTCTGTAGTGATTGGGCTCGGGTGCACCAGCGGGCTCGATAGCGCCCCCTATAGAAAGCAGGTTTCCAGAAAAAGTTACTTCGATCTTCACGAAATTTAAGTATGTCATTGCTCACATCTTCAATGGCACATTAAATATTTTTGAGATTTTTTCGGCCAACAGGAAGTCAGCCACGTTGGACTTCCTGCGTGATTTTAAAATTTACGAACACATTTTTGAGGACTTTAGGATGCACCAAATCTCATGAAACTTTACACGCACATCCAAACAGGTAATCCCTTTGATTCAGTGGTGAAATTTTTTTTGGGCGTGGCATGTTGGCTCTCTAGCGCCCCCTTATGTCCTTTTTGCCTTTGAACATCCATTCGTATACCTTGGCATACTCATAGACGCATGAAATTTGGCAACATGATAGACACCTGTGAACTTTATGTAACTGCATAGCCATTAGGCTCAGTTTGTTTTTATACGGCTCTATAGCGCCCCCTAACGTGTTGAAATTTTAACTTTGTCAAAGTTGATCCGATATTCACGAAATTTGGTATGCATATCCCACTCATCATTTGAAACATATTCCTCATTGGGTTTCATTAGCCCCGCCCACCCAGAAGTCGGCCATATTGGATTTTATGTACGATTTTCCCAATTTTTTCGTTTTATTGGCCGCGTAATTTAACGAACTCCTCCTACAGATTTGATCATATCGATTTGAAATTTGGTCAGGACCATCTCAAGACCTCGAGGATGAAAAGTTATTAAAATGGTGAGTGTTCACTTAACGAGCGGACCGTGGCGTGGCGGCCATTTTGAGCCATTCGCCAGTTATTGTAACTCAACTGTACATAGTCCGATCTGCCCCAAATCTCTCAGGTATGATGTTGCTCCAGTACTGATGACATGTATATGAAAAAATATACTCATAGCCCCGCCCCAAGACGTTAGCCCCGCCCCCTTTCATATCTCATGAACCGTTTATAGTAGAGTCTTGTGGGATGTGTCATATCACTCAGCAGAGAGTGGGTAAACCCTAACTCAACTGTACATAGTCCGATCTGCCCCAGATTTCTCAGGTATGATGGTGGTACAGTCTTGAGGACATGTATATGAAAAATTATACTCATAGCCCCGCCCTAAGACGTTAGCCCCGCCCCCTTTCATAACTCATGAACCGTTTGTCGTACAGGCTTATGGGAGGTGTCATATCACTCAGCAGAGAGTGCCTCTTTCATTGGTGAAAGTTATGCCCGCCCCCTACACATTAGCCCCGCCCCCTTTCATAACTCATGAACCGTTTGTCGTAGAGTCTTGCGGGAGGTGTCATATAACTCAGCAGAGAGTTCCTGTTTTATTGGTTAAGGGTAGCCCCACCCCCTACACATTAGCCCCGCCCCCTTTCATAACTCATGAACCGTTTGTCGTAGAGTCTTGTGGGATGTGTCATATCACTCAGCAGAGAGTTCATGTTTTATTGGTTAAGGGTAGCCCCGCCCCCTACACATTAGCCCCGCCCCCTTTCATAACTCATGAACCGTTTGTCGTAGAGTCTTGCGGGAGGTGTCATATCACTCAGCAGAGAGTTCCTGTTTTATTGGTTAAGGGTAGCCCCGCCCCCTACACATTAGCTCCGCCCCCTTTCATAACTCATGAACCGTTTGTAGTAGAGTCTTGAGGGAAGTGTCATATCACTCAGCAGAGAGTTCATGTTTCATTGGTAAATGTTATGCCCGCCCCCTACACATTAGCCCCGCCCCCTTTCATATCTCATGAACCGTTTGTAGTAGAGTCTTGAGGGAAGTGTCATATCACTCAGCAGAGAGTGCCTGTTTCATTGGTGAAAGTTATGCCCGCCCCCTACACATTAGCCCCGCCCCCTTTCATAACTCATGATCCGTTTGTCGTAGAGTCTTGTGGGAAGTGTCATATAACTCAGCAGAGAGTTCCTGTTTCATTGGTGAATGTTATGCCCGCCCCCTACACATTAGCCACGCCCCCCTTCATAACTCGTGAACCGCTTGTCGTAGAGCCTTGCGGCAGGCGTCGTGGCGCTCGTCAGAGTTTCGGTTTCGCGGTGCCCGGCGGCGTCGGTCGGCGTCCCGCCAGCAACCCCGACCCGCGAGCAGGGGCGAGGGCCCTTTCATAGCTGCGTGCAGCTCTCGTTATTATTCTTTTTCTGCCACTAGATCGCGTTTTTGACGACCTTAGCCATCCCCAAAACTCACGAAAAGTGGAGTATGCGTCAGAACTGGTGGGAAATTCAATGTTCTGGAGTGACTGGGCTCGGGTGTCTCCAGGGGGCTCCATAGCGCCCCCTAGAGTACGCAGTTTTTCAGAGAAAGTTTCTTCGATCTTCACGAAATTCAAGTATGTCATTGCTCACGCCCTCATACCTGGATTAAATGATTTTGAGATTTCTCCGGCAAACAGGAAGTCAGCCATGTTGGACTTCCTGCGTGATTTTAGAATTTACGAACGCATATTTGAAGACTTTAGGATGCACAAAAATTTATGAAACTTTACACACACATCCAAACTAGTAATTACTTAATTTTAGTGGTGAAATTTTCCTTGGGCGTGGCATGTTGGCTCTCTAGCGCCCCCTTATGTCTTTCAGATTTTGAACATACCTTTAGGTACTCGGAATCTCATAAAATTTGGCAAAATGATAGACACCTGTGAACTTTATGTAACTGCATAGCCATTAGGCTCAGTTTGTTTTTATACGGCTCTATAGCGCCCCCTAACGCGTTGAAATTTTAACTTTGTCAAAGTTGATCCGATATTCATGAAATTTGGTATGCATATCCCACTCATCATTTGAAACATATTCCTCATTGGGTTTCATTAGCCCCGCCCACCCAGAAGTCGGCCATATTGGATTTTGATGTCATTTTTGCGTTTTATTGGCCGCGTACTTTAACGAACTCCTCCTACAGATTTGATCATATCGATTTGAAATTTGGTCAGGACCATCTCAAGACCTTGAAGATGAAAAGTTATTAAAATGGTGAGTGTTCACTTAACGAGCGGACCGTGGCGTGGCGGCCATTTTGAGCCATTCGCCAGTTATTGTAACTCAACTGTACATAGTCCGATCTGCCCCAAATCTCTCAGGTATGATGTTGCTCCAGTACTGATGACATGTATATGAAAAAATATACTCATACTCAATGAGCTCCGCCCACCCAGAAGTCGGCCATATTGGATTTTATGTACGATTTTCCCAATTTTTGCGTTTTATTGGCCGCGTACTCTAACGAACTCCTCCTACAGATTTGATCATATCGATTTGAAATTTGGTCAGGACCATCTCAAGACCTTGAGGATGAAAAGTTATTAAAATGGTGAGTGTTCACTTAACGAGCGGACCGTGGTGTGGCGGCCATTTTGAGCCATTCGCCATGAAACAGGGAGTTATTGTAACTCAACTGTACATAGTCCGATCTGCCCCAGATTTCTCAGGTATGATGGTGGTACAGTCTTGAGGACATGTATATGAAAAATTATACTCATAGCCCCGCCCTAAGACGTTAGCCCCGCCCCCTTTCATATCTCATGAACCGTTTGTCGTACAGGCTTATGGGAGGTGTCATATCACTCAGCAGAGAGTTCCTGTTTTATTGGTTAAGGGTAGCCCCGCCCCCTACACATTCGCCCCGCCCCCTTTCATAACTCATGATCCGTTTGTCGTAGAGTCTTGTGGGAAGTGTCATATCACTCAGCAGAGAGTTCATGTTTCATTGGTAAATGTTATGCCCGCCCCCTACACATTAGCCCCGCCCCCTTTCATATCTCATGAACCGTTTGTAGTAGAGTCTTGTGGGAAGTGTCATATCACTCAGCAGAGAGTTCATGTTTCATTGGTAAATGTTATGCCCGCCCCCTACACATTAGCCCCGCCCCCTTTCATAACTCATGATCCGTTTGTCGTAGAGTCTTGTGGGAAGTGTCATATAACTCAGCAGAGAGTTCCTGTTTCATTGGTGAATGTTATGCCCGCCCCCTACACATTAGCCACGCCCCCCTTCATAACTCGCGAACCGCTTGTCGTAGAGCCTTGCGGCAGGCGTCGTGGCGCTCGTCAGAGTTTCGGTTTCGCGTCGGTCGGCGTCCCGCCAGCAACCCCGACCCGCGAGCAGGGGCGAGGGCCCTTTCATAGCTGCGTGCAGCTCTCGTTATTATTCTTTTTCTGCTGCAAGAACGCGTTTTTGACGACCTTAGCCATCCCCAAAACTCATCAGAATTGGAATATGCGTCAGAAGTGGCGAAAATTGCAATATTCTGTAGTGATTGGGCTCGGGTGCACCAGCGGGCTCGATAGCGCCCCCTATAGAAAGCAGGTTTCCAGAAAAAGTTACTTCGATCTTCACGAAATTTAAGTATGTCATTGCTCACATCTTCAATGGCACATTAAATATTTTTGAGATTTTTTCGGCCAACAGGAAGTCAGCCACGTTGGACTTCCTGCGTGATTTTAAAATTTACGAACACATTTTTGAGGACTTTAGGATGCACCAAATCTCATGAAACTTTACACGCACATCCAAACTGGTAATCCCTTTGATTCAGTGGTGAAATTTTTTTTGGGCGTGGCATGTTGGCTCTCTAGCGCCCCCTTATGTCCTTTTTGCCTTTGAACATCCATTCGTATACCTTGGCATACTCGTAGACGCATGAAATTTGGCAACATGATAGACACCTGTGAACTTTATGTAACTGCATAGCCATTAGGCTCAGTTTGTTTTTATACGGCTCTATAGCGCCCCCTAACGCGTTGAAATTTTAACTTTGTCAAAGTTGATCCGATATTCACGAAATTTGGTATGCATATCCCACTCATCATTTGAAACATATTCCTCATTGGGTTTCATTAGCCCCGCCCACCCAGAAGTCGGCCATATTGGATTTTGATGTCATTTTTGCGTTTTATTGGCCGCGTACTTTAACGAACTCCTCCTACAGATTTGATCAGATCGAGTTGATATTTGGTCAGGACCATCTCAAGACCTTGAGGATGAAAAGTTATTAAAATGGTGAGCGTTCACTTAACGAGCGGACCGTGGCGTGGCGGCCATTTTGAGCCATTCGCCAGTTATTGTAACTCAACTGTACATAGTCCGATCTGCCCCAGATTTCTCAGGTATGATGGTGGTACAGTCTTGAGGACATGTATATGAAAAATTATACTCATAGCCCCGCCCTAAGACGTTAGCCCCGCCCCCTTTCATATCTCATGAACCGTTTATAGTAGAGTCTTGTGGGATGTGTCATATCACTCAGCAGAGAGTGGGTTAACCCTAACTCAACTGTACATAGTTCGATCTGCCCCAGATTTCTCAGGTATGATGGTGCTCCAGTACTGATGGCATGTATATGAAAAATTATACTCATAGCCCCACCCTAAGACGTTAGCCCCGCCCCCTTTTATATCTCATGAACCGTTTATAGTAGAGTCTTGTGGGAAGTGTCATATCACTCAGCAGAGAGTTCATGTTTCATTGGTAAATGTTATGCCCGCCCCCTACACATTAGCCCCGCCCCCTTTCATATCTCATGATCCGTTTGTCGTAGAGTCTTGTGGGAAGTGTCATATCACTCAGCAGAGAGTGCCTGTTTCATTGGTAAATGTTATGCCCGCCCCCTACACATTAGCCCCGCCCCCTTTCATAACTCATGATCCGTTTGTAGTAGAGTCTTGTGGGAAGTGTCATATCACTCAGCAGAGAGTTCCTGTTTCATTGGTAAATGTTATGCCCGCCCCCTACACATTAGCCCCGCCCCCTTTCATAACTCATGAACCGTTTGTCGTAGAGTCTTGCGGGAAGTGTCATATCACTCAGCAGAGAGTGCCTGTTTCATTGGTGAATGTTATGCCCGCCCCCTACACATTAGCCCCGCCCCCTTTCATAACTCATGAACCGTTTGTAGTAGAGTCTTGCGGGAGGTGTCATATCACTCAGCAGAGAGTTCATGTTTCATTGGTGAAGGTTATGCCCGCCCCCTACACATTAGCCCCGCCCCCTTTCATCACTCATGATCCGTTTGTCGTAGAGTCTTGTGGGAAGTGTCATATAACTCAGCAGAGAGTTCCTGTTTCATTGGTGAATGTTATGCCCGCCCCCTACACATTAGCCACGCCCCCCTTCATAACTCGTGAACCGCTTGTCGTAGAGCCTTGCGGCAGGCGTCGTGGCTCTCGTCAGAGTTTCGGTTTCGCGTCGGTCGGCGTCCCGCCAGCAACCCCGACCCGCGAGCAGGGGCGAGGGCCCTTTCATAGCTGCGTGCAGCTCTCGTTATTATTATTCTTTCTTTTTTTTCTTTTTTTTTCTCTATGAAAGCAAAACAAACAATGGGAACCTGTCAGTTCTCTACTGTGGTACCTGGCCTATCAGGTGAGAGCATAGCAGGTTGAGCATCTGCTGGATGTCTCTCAGCTCGTTGTGTGGGGTTGTGCGGGTGGGTTCAGGGACAGGGGTGGTGAGGGCTGGGTCTGCTGCTCTCCTCACTGCCTGAGCATAACCCAGTGGGCCAGGGTGGAATTCCTGTCGCTGGGGTTCGAGTTGGGCCCTTGAGGGCAGGAGGGGCTCTGTCACACTTGAGGGTGATCATAGCTGCCCTGGTGAGGTCTTAGTGGGGCACGGTGTGGAGGGAGATGAGGATGATCTTGTCTCCATTGGGGTTGTCTGGGTGATGGTCCAGTGGGGTGTCTTGTTGGTCTGAGGTGGTTATGGACAGGGCTGCTCCTTCTGCGGGGTGTGGATTGGTCTCTGTTGAGAGCGACATCTTTCAGTGTCCAGGCGAAGACGGGGACAGTGTTCTTCAACAGATGAACATGGTCGTATAGACAGTTGATATCTAGGGTGGGGTGGTGGGCCAGGTGAACGTTGGGCCTCAGGACACAGTGTCTGGACATGCTGCTGTTGATCCTGTGGATGGTGTCAGGGTGGAAGTCTTTCCTTGGTAGCAGGGTTGATATGACCACTCTGCTGTTGGGGAAGGTGGTGGAGGCTTTCTCTATCATTCCTCTGAATGACTCTGACACTCTCTCCTGCTGGCTCCTCAGGTTGTTGGAACCAGTGTGGATGATGATGTGGCTTGGGGATCCCAGCTGCTCCTCTGACAGCTGTCCATGGCATGTTGGGTGTTTGGACACCAGATTTTAGCCACTGTATGGTTGGGGAAAAGTTTCTTTTCATTTATAAATTTGCCGTTGGAGTCGATAAGGATGACGATGTCTGGCTTCTCTCTCAGCTGTGCTGGTCTGGAGGGGTTTGAGGTGGTGTTGATCTGTGGGCTGAGGGGAGATCTGGGTATGGTGTCCGTCTGTTGGCTTGAGTTGGAGCTAGGGGTAGAGGGAGGCTGTTGAGTTGGTGGGTTCTGGTTGCTTTCAGTGGGGCTCACATGGTTCTGGTTGTGGCCTGGGTGTGAGTCCAGCTGCTCTTTCAGGGCCTGTGTAAGTTCCTCCGACAGAACAGTCAGTTCCCTCTTGTAGATCTCTCTCTCCTCTCTCAGCTCCTTCACCTCCTCTGATAGAGCAGTCAGGTCTTTCCTGTAGCTCTCTCTCTCCTCTCTCAGCTCCTTCACCTCCTCTGATAGAGCAGTCAGGTCTTTCCTGTAGCTCTCTCTCTCCTCTCTTAGCTCCTCCACCTCTTCTGTCAGAGCTGTCAGCCGTGCCATGTGGCTCTCTCTGTCTTGCTACAGCTCTCTGACCTCAGTCCTCAGGGTGGTCAGCTCTCTCCTGTAGCTGTCTCTGTCCTGCCTCAGCTTGGTCAGCTCTGTGCTGATGGTAGAGGAGTCTTGCTGTGCTGTGGTGCACTGGGTTGGCTGTTGGCTGATCAGCTCTCTCAATTGTACGAGCCCTCTCTCCAACTCTTTGAATTTCACCTTCGTCAGTGATGGTGTGGTTCAGCTGGAGGTCCTGGGCCTGTTCTGCGCTGGCGGGCTTGTTCTCTTCAGAGGGTTGGTCAGTAGTGGGGCAGCTGGGAGCTGGGCTGGTGTCTGGCAGGGTGTGGGTGTTAGTGGGGGCATACTTCTCCTGTTGGGCCCTTTTCTTTATGAGGAGAAAGTCCAGCTCAAACTGTTGGAGGTTCCCCTGCACTAACACAGTCCCGTTCTTGTATATGTTGACTGTTGTCATGACACTGACTGGGTCTTCTTCCTCTTGATTTTTAGTTTCCAGCCATTGCAGATCCTCTCTTTCTTCACAGAGGTGTAGTGGGTACTTATGGCAGAGTGCCATGCTATTGGCTGGTCTGTGAGGAAGATCAGATTGCTGACACCTCCACTCTTGTATAGATCAGAGAAGAGTGTCTCTGGTCTTTCCTTCAACAGTTTCTGTTTGTATGCCTTCCTGGCGCTGTCATTTTTAACTTCTTGTGGGTAGACAAGAGGAATAGCATCCGTCCAGGCTGTGGTTGAGTCCATGGAACCCTGCTGCTGCTGCTGCATTGCTGTTGCTGTTGCTACTCCTTGGCAACCGTTTTGCTTGTTTTTAGCTTTTGTTATTTAGCTGTTAGCTTTAACTTGCTAATATTTAGCAGTTATAGTTATTTCTTTTATAAATCCTTATTTCAATTATATTGTCTCTCTATTTTTCTCACTCACGTCTTTGGCTGTATTCCTCATCCTAGTTTGGCTGTCTTCACTGTCCTGCTTGCTGACTGACAGCTGTCAGTTTGGCAGTGTGTTGGGTTTTTCCTGTTGGGCTTTTCAGCTGAGCAGTACTTCTCCAAGTTTCTCGCTTGCCGATCCTTTTTTTTCTTCCAGGGAGGTAATTCTCTCTCTCTCTCTCACACATACCATCTCTCTCTCTCTCTCTCTCTCTCTCTCTCTCTCTCTGTCTCTCTCTCACACACACACACACCATCTCTCTCTCTCTGTCGGTCTCTCTCTCTCTCACACACACACGATGCATCCTTCACATCTTAATGGTGAACTTTAACAAAATAGTACCTTTATTTACCTCTATGTCTAAAGCCTACTGTCTTTTCAGCCGAGTGTTTGGCTGCATTGTGGAGAAAGAGAATGGAGTCCAGACTCCACAGTTCCAGGATTGAACCTGTTTTGACACCTTGAGCACACGACCAGCTGGAAGCACGCTCACTAGATGCGCTTGTTGCTGGAATCATGCCTAGACACAAAAAACAAGCCCTTCAAACATGCAGACAGGAATGTTGGGACAGTTTGGATCAGAGAGTCAGATTCATGTTCTCCCCGTGTTAGCGTGGGTTTTCTCCGGTGCTCAGGTTTCCTCCCACAGTCCAAAGACATGCAGGTTAGGTTCATTGTTGACTCTGAATGTCCCGTAGGTGTGAATGTGAGTCTGAATGGTTGTCTGTCTCTATGTGTCAGTCCTGTGATAGTCATGAGACCTGTCCAGGGTAAACCCCGCTCCAGCCCCCCCGCCACCCCAAATAGGATAAGAGGTTACAGATAATCGATGAATGAAGTGATATAAATATTTCCACAGCACTAATTCTTGAGCTCCAGTAGCTCTTCTATTGGATCAGACAACACGGGCCAGCCTTCGCTACCCACGTGCATCAATGAGCCTCGGGTCTGACCCTGTCGCCGGTTCACCGGTTCTCCTTCCTTGGACCACTTTTGGTAGGTCCTGACCACTGCAGACCGGGAACATCCCACAAGAGCTGCAGTTCTGGAGATGCTCTGACCCAGTCGTCTAGCCAGCACTATCTGGCCCTTGTCAAAGTCGCCCACATCCTTACACTGGCCCATTTTTTCTGCTTCCAACACCAAAGTTCAAAGTTCACTTGTTGTCCAATATATCCCCCCCCCCCACTGGTGCCATGGTAACCAGTAGGGATGTGCATTCCAAGCAAAAATCACTGGGTATTATTCGATTATTATTCGAAGCCAGCCATTCGGAACCTTAAACCAAGTGCGGCCCGGCGGCCTCAACCTGGTCACCTCTCGTGCGCCTCCGCGTACCCAACTCTCCTTCCTCCTTCGGAGGGAGCACGGGGGTTTGTGGAAGCGGCACACACACACATAAACACACACACACACACACAAACACACACCCCTGCGCTAACAGAAAAGAGCCGAACTGAACGTGCCACACACGTTTTACCGGTAGTAACGTTACTACCAGGCAGCGCCTTCAATGGTTAATACGAGGGAAATATATATGTTTTAAGATGGGACGAATAGTCGCATTAATTATTTGATTTTTTTATTAATAACGACTATTCGAAAAATCAAAAATCATAACTCATCCCTAGTAACCAGATAATCCATGTTATTCACTTCCCCTGTCAGTGGTCTGAATGTTATGGCTGATCAGTGTATGTTTGAAAGCAATACTGAATGCCTGAGATACACCAAGATACCCAGCTCCACCCCCCCACAAGTCACACATATTGCATCATCCCCACAACACCTCCAACACCTCCTCATCTGCAACATGTTCCCACGGCTATGCTCACAAAACAGGGACAATTTTGAGATCTGAATTACTGTCAGCCAAATATAAGCAAGTCTCGAATAACGGCCGTGACATGGCCAGCTCACACAAATAAAAGGTATCCCATAATCAAGGCAGCAGGTTGTATTACCTGGACTATTATGGCTCACATGGTAAATTCACCATAAAGTGCGTTTCCGTTTTATTGCTCAGTGTTTACCTGTTTCTGAGTTGTTGTTCCGACTTGAGGGGAGTTCACGTTCATTTTCTCAGTAGGGAACTAATTTGTCAGCACAAAGCCTTTTAAGCATTATACACTACATCAGTTAGCCTAGCAGCTAGCGGACCTTTCCTTAATGATGGATCTTCTACTCTTTCTTGGTTTAGGTCACTGCATCTCCAGAACACCACGGCTGAATTTCAGCCTTCATGCACGTTCTTTCAGCCCGACATAGTTGAAACAGAGCAGCTGATAATGGTAGAGAGAGCAACAAGCTAACGGACTGCTGAGTGTTTGACTGTCGTCTCTCTGCCCCCCCGCTGAAACACAGTAAAGACTGTCACACTAAGCTGAAATAAAACACACACACAGTGCACATACATTAGGTCGGCTACATAAAGTCTTTTCTTTCTCACTTCCAGGGGGAGCGGGGGCCCCGTTGGGGGGGGCAGGACGCCTCCTCACATCTGTGTAGTAAGCGTTGAGTTTCATTGACTTTGAGCTTCACAGAGAAAGAAAAATTGGCAAAGTGGTTTGAAAAGCAATATTTCAGTTAGCACGATTCTGTTGATGGAGTTGATGCTGTAGAAATGGACATTACACTAAATGAACCCTGACAACAGCAAATGAAAACAGATCAGAACAAACGGGAGGTGTCTTAATAGAATATGATATCAAATATAAATAATATATTCTATATATAAGGCCTGGTTCTGTCTGCAGTTAAAGTAAATAAAGGCCCCCAGTCACAAAGCTTTTCCCCCAGGCCATAAGACTACTCCATAAATAATACACACATATACACACACACATACACACACACAGATATACCCACATATAAGTGCAATCCAACCCCTGTGCATTATGTGACCAATCTCATTGGATGCAAACTCTTTATTGTTTTTTCTTAAATGAATATTTTTATTGCTTTTTACATTTTGTTATTATAGTTATTGTATCTTATTGTATTATATTGTATATGTCTTTTTAAATTTACTATCTATTTTCTTTCTTTTACGGAGCCTCCCAGCGAAAGCATTTCACACAGTTGTGGTAATAAACATGCATGAATCTCTGGAGAGGGAGGCATTCATTATATCTAACAACAACGGAGGCTGGACACTTTAGGAAGGTGACAGCGAGTATTTATCACTGATAAAACTGAAATGTTAGCGGGAAACTGGGCGATGCTGTCAGATGCTTTAGAGAGATGAAACATTAATCCAGGACGGGCACTCATCGATGTTCACTCAGCAGTCCTCTCAGGTCACACTGATTCTACAAAGGACAGTTTATAGAGATAGGGGCTAAAAATACCAGGAAAGGCCAGTGCCGTGTGTGTGTGTGTGTGTGTGTGTGTGTGTGTGTGTGTGTGTGTGTGTGTGTGTGTGTGTGTGTGTGCATAATGAGAGGGAGCAGGGAATCAGCTGGCTGATTGGGCCGTGGCGGGACAGAGCTCCATTCATTAGGGGGCAGGAACAACACAACAACAGAGATCCCGAGAGGCACCCGCGCTGCCAAAGCTAACGGGATCTGCTTTTTATTCAATCTACTTGTTTTCCATTAAGTTAATTAAGGCACGCGGAACTGGAGAAGTATCCTCCCTTTTAGTCTCAGGAGGAGGTGAAGAAAGGAGATCAGGATGGTGGATCCTCTAATTGGCTCAAGAGCCACGGTGCAGTGAGTGGCAGTGCTGACACACTAACCCTCTGATAGGCCCACTAACAAAGAGCTGGGGGGGGGGGGGGTATGCAAAAAAAAAACACTTCCCTATTTATTCTTCCTCTTCACCTCCTGCTCTCTGCACCTCCTCCACTCCTTTTAGCTTTTTACCGCTCGCTGTTTTTACTGTCAAACTGTTGTTTCTGTACAGACACTTCAGACTGTAGACTGAGCAGAACCATACTGAGCTTAACAAGTCTGTATAAGAACTCCCTCTCTGCTTCGGATATTCACACTACACCTCTGAGAGACACAGCTTTATTCTGCCGGCTCTGTCCGCCTATGTTATATCACGCCTGGCGTGGCTGTGCTGGCCCGCTGCCTCCACTACTGGAGGTGGGGCAGCGGGGCCAGTATGTGTTTTAAGTGCAACACTGGGCCTCTATGAAGCGCCGTGCTTGGTTCTGGCCGAGCTCAACAAGATGCCATGCCCTCCGCAGCGATGGGGACTACTAGGAGATCATCTCGGTCCTTCTGCAGAAGAGCCGTGAGTCCCAGCCACACATGACGGGACCCCGGTCCACAGTGTGGCTCTGACACGGTGGGGCGTCAGGCTGGGGAGATGCCAGCGAAATGCCCAACACGCCTAAATTATTAGCAGCTGCAGCCGCTGAGCTCCAAAATACTCCCACGTTTCCCTGTCACGAACCAGCGGGAAGTCCAGGTGAATCGGAGTCAGCAATGGGCTTCCGCAGACCGTGGAACTGGCACAGAGGACACATCATCGTCCTCATCAGCAGACAAAGCCAGTGTCTTGGCAGGAATGAGTTGTAGCGGCGACTCCATCCGTGGAGATGTAGCATTAGGTGTGCAAACGCTGAAGAGGCCGGCTACGTTTATGCAGATCTCAGTGTGTTAACGTGTGTGTGTGATGGGAGGAGAGGAGTACCCATAGAGTCCAGTAGAGGGCGGAGCCTGTGTGAGTTAGAACCACCAAGAAGAGTCTCAAACCACCCAAACAACACGCCATGTGGTCCATTTTCCTTCCTCACAACTGCACCTAGATTTAACCTCAGATCAGCACTCTAAAGATGGTCAGACGCTCCCATGGAACCGCTCGGACACATTCAAAGTGATCAAATGATTCTGTGTGATTGAATTGTGTTTTTTCACCTTAAAGATGGTGAAAGATCATTTATAAGGAATTGATTCACAGCTTTTATGTGTTCAAAGTGTGGTGAGGTTTTCCCAGAAAAACTTGTGGTGCTGATGAAAACCTCAATCAAAACTAAATGACCATAACCAAAATATAAATGAGATATGATACAAAAATGTGTCATTTTGGTGGAATATGTACAATAAATACTGCACTTTATATTTGTAGTTTTGTAATTGCGTAATTTTTTTTCTTTTAATCATGTGTCTTCTTTGCCTCTACATGGCTGAAGAATAGCAATGAATATAAAAATGAATATAAAACATTCTGCAAACACCTGGAGCAGTGCTAACGCTGATGGCTGTGAGACTTACGTCAGGTTTCACGGCCACATCGGACTGAGCTGACAAAGGGCTTCTCTGACTCACACACACAGCTCAATGTCTCTATTCTCATATCTCTGTACCCTCCTGGCCATTCAGTGTCCCACAGGGCTACCCACCAAGGCAAACACTGCATGTTATTAACTAGATATTAGACATTTAAGAAATAGAAATTGCAGCCAGGGAATAAAGTGCTTATGCTGAAAGTTCACACAGTGAGCAGACTCCCAGTCTATCTACAGCCGGAGCTCAGTGGTACTTCACATGGGAGAAGTATATTCGGATTAAAAGATGACATCTCAAAAGCTTTTATACTCAACGATTTCTCTGCTGCAGTTGTGTGACCTCATTTCAGGAAACAAAGAGGGTTTCTTTTCAGCCTGGATAATCTGATGTGAGAGGATCCTTAAGTTACGGATACGACGTGGAAAAGGAAAGATAAAATGACGGAAACTGCAGAGTAGAGGGCAGAGAGGCTGCAGAGGGTAAACACCCAGTTTGGTCCCATACATTCAGTACGGTTTCTATTTCATTTATTCATTTATGTGGTATTTCTCTATTAATTAGGTGACTTACTGATCAATTATATAAGTCAGCAATCAAGTTAAAATATATACATTGTATTCTATTTGAGCTTGTTCATTATATTTTATTGTTTATTTATTATTTATTTAGAGCACCGACGTCAGGCAGCGAAGGTCCTATTGAAACTGTAGGAAATATTCTTTTTCTTTTTCTTAAAATGAATCGCATTTTGAGGGCCTTACGGTGCTCGGAAAGTTGTTAAACTTTGCACACTCATCAGACGCGGTGGAAAACTATTATTTTAAGGCTCTCGGGCTTGGGTGTTGCAAAATGGCTCGCTAGTGCCCCCTAGAAAGTTTGAAAAATGTAGCCCCTCATTCAGGTTTCACCTACATGTATGGAATTTGGCAGGCAGATGTAACATCTGGAGACGCACAAAAAAGCCTCTTGGAGGTATGCCCAAAACCCAACAGGAAGTAAGCCATTTTTATATCAATGTGCCATTTTCAGCATTTTACAGGCCATGTACTGTAATGAACTCCTCCTAGAAAACTCATCTGATCCACTTCAGATTTGGTCAGGACCATCTAAAGACCTTTACGGTCTAAAGCTGTCAAACGTGCCTGGCACAATGATAACTAGTCCGATAACTGATGTGTGTCCAGTTGTATGAGGACCAGACCTAATCCCCTCTGGATCCTGAGTGTCTGTGGGCCCAACGCCAAAGCTCTGCTCATTTATTCATGAGTTCTGATCCCTTCTCGTATGGCTCTGACAGGTCAGCACTCAGAGCCAGACAGCAGTCTCTCAAGACTCAGCTCAACAACAGGCCAGAGCCTCATTTCCTGTCCTCTCCCTGACTGACTGCCCCCCCCCCCCAGTGCCAGAATCGGTGGTGGCCTCGTACAGACCCGTTTCATTATGTTTACGGTCTGAAGTCAGTCAGTTGGGAGGACCATTGTAGCATCTGTTTGGGTGTTGGTGTTGCTAGTGGGTGCATTTTTTCTTTCTTCACAGTGGAATTGGACCATGTCCCCACAATTGTTTGTCCACACAATATTCAGGCATTCGGGTGCAAATTTTGTGGGATTCCCTCAAACAATTATTGGCCATGTTAACAATCAATGGCTGGTTAATCGTTGACTCTATCATAATAGTGAATGGGCAGATAAAAATATTAAATATTAAAATATACATTTTATTTATTTATTTAAAAAGGATCCCCACGAGCTGCCAAATAGGTGTGTTTGCCGGACATGATGCATTCACGGTCAGTATGTAGCGTCCGTCGTCTGTTTATCGATTGATAGCATGCCGCTGATACGCCAAAATGAACAAAATGGGTCAATTATTTTTATTTATTACTTAAAGGCTACATGCCTCTGTTTTTTGTAATGTTCAAATGTTTTTAATAAAAGAGTACGTGTTGAATTACAGTACAGGGGATTTATTGTTGTTGGTTTTTTTTTTACCGTGGTATCGAATTTGGTATCGAGAATCGTGGAAATTCACTGGTATTGGTATCGACTACTAGATTTCTGGTACCGTGACATCCCTATTTATCACATACATTCTATATACAACCTCATATTTTTGTTACGCTAATAACATTAAAATTTTCCAAACATATATAAATTTCACATTCATACATATCTTCCACAACCATTTAGCCTCAAGGCCCATCATCAGGGAAAAGAAACAAAAAAAACATAGATGACCAACACTGGACTATCGATCAGCTGCTTCAGTAATGTATTCTTAGATGGTATTTGAATGACGATTTGTTCAAAAATGTATTAAAAAGTGAAAAGTGTTCCAGCTCCCCTCAGCTCCCCTGGCCCGTTTTCTTTTGAATCAGGTCAGTGGTGACGTGCTGATACAAACTGAAGAGGTGTCATCCACTATAAAGGACCTTGAAGGTCTTCAGCATCATCATCAGATTCTCTTTATACCACAGGAACTGGATTAGTGGTAAAATGACTTCGGTCCGCGCCCTCTGGGCGCTCACATAAATGGCCTCTCCATCTCAAAGTCCCAGGATGAGTTTCTGTCCCGGTCCGTCCCTGTTGCACATAGAGGCGGCTTAATAGTTTTTGGCCCAGAGCTGCAGAAGTGATGCGCTGGGCCTGTTAATAGCCTCCATCAGCTGTGTGTCACTGCTGCTGCCACTCTGGTGACAAGCAGGCCAAACGACAAGAACTAACTTCCTGTTGTTTTACAACTCCATCATGCACCTGTCCCTTCCACCTCCCACAGTATACTCCAGTATATTCCACCCCCCACAGTATACTCCAGTATATTCCACCCCCCACAGTATACTCCAGTATATTCCACCTCCCACAGTATACTCCAGTATATTCCACCACCCACAGTATACTCCAGTATATTCCACCTCCCACAGTATACTCCAGTATATTCCACCTCCCACTCTCCCTCACCATTTAAAACCCTCAGACTCACCAACATGTTCCACCTGGTTACTGACAGGCGCTCAGCACACACCTGTAGCTCCTTCTCATTAAACCAGCTAACCACTCGACCCTGTACGCCACTAAACCACAGCACTGTTTCTTCCATCAGCTTCTACATCATCAGTTGATATATTGTTAATAGATTCATTTTTAAATGGAGATTAACTGCTAATCCATTACTTATTGACATCCCTATTCAGACTGCAACTAAAAAATGTAATGTATTATTAATAGACAAATTAAAATTATTGACAAATGCACACCATAAAATACCAGATGTTGTTATACACTAATTGATTAATTGACTCATCAGTTCAGCACTAATTCAATACACTCACACAGTGCCAGAGCTGCTTAGTTGCATTAAAACACAGCATCTTTCTGACGTGACACTCACAGGGCGGAGCACTCAGACCCCCTCTGCACCTGCCCTTAAAATGTGTCTTGTATCCAGATTTGATCTAGATATGATTTAACGTGATTACATTTACACCTGGTGTTAATAGGTGTCTTCAGTTTCCACATCGAGATCCGATCGCTCTGTCTGAAAGGACTGAAGAAGCCTCCGGAGGCTGCGTAACACACAGGCCGGCAACCGGGCGCTGCTGGAGAGGGGGTGTGTAATGAGCGGACACATCAGCCTCAAAACGCCGCCGTCTAGGGGCAGACGACCTGTAAACGTGACTTTGAGTTCTTTAAATGTCAGGTGTAAATGGGGTTTTAGTTTGGAACTTTTCTAATATATCCATGCTTTGGTGTTCCATTTGAAGGAGAACTGTGTCATCCTTTGTGTGCACTATCTCATCCAGATGGTCATGTGTTAGTTCAGGCAGGTGGAGGGCATATGGACGACAGACCACTAACCAAAACGCTGCTTCCGTCACCACAAAGATGGTTACTTCCTCCCTGCCTGCCAAGGACACACAATCAGTCTGTCCACGGCAGATCACTCAGGAGTATGAACACTAGACTCTCATCCATATCCAGTCATACAGCTTTTCTTGGAGAAAATTGAGGCTGCAGAACTGGCAGACATGACTATATAATCCCAGTTTTAGAGAGGCAGAATCGATGGCAAATGAGGGGACAGTGCAGCCGTCCATAGCAACAGATGAGAGTCTGACATCAGGACTCATCCGCGGGGGGGGGGGGGGGGGGGGGGGGGAGTAAACGGAGCAGAGTCCTGCTGTGCATCGCCCTTTCTACCTCCAGCCTTTTATTCCTTCCAGCCCGGTGCCGGACTGCTGTGACTGACTCGGTGGCTGCCCCCTTACTGACCGTCACAACAGTAGGTCAGGCTAACGGTGACATTAAAGCAACACCGGGCCACCGGGCAGCACAGAGCCAGGCACGACTCACTACTCATAGTCTGGTTGAAGCAAAGGTTTGTGTCTGGATTACTAACCACCGGCAGTGGACAGAAACATGACAACTAGGGCTGAATGATTGGTTGTTGGGGTCTTTGTTGATACTGATTCTCTTGTTAATGTGTTGCTTTGTATGCTCTTTTTATAAATCATTATCTCTGGCACATTAATAATCACAAACACAAGTCCCATATTGATGCATCCTGGTAGGCAAGGGTCTAAGTTGCTGACCATGAATTTCCCGTGGTCGCATTCATGCGAGTGCATGATGGTCATTATCAATGGTTCCCCCACCAGCACTTTGTGCCCTACACACAGGACGTGATGCACATGTACACAGAGGAATAGCTTTACCAAACAATCCATTCAGCTGTTACCGTGATCAGCATATAGCTGACTATATCAAAAATCACAAAATAAGGAGAGAGAGGAGGAGGTTGGAGGGGAAGGACCGACAGCATTGTGGTTGTCTGACAATCAACAACTGACATTTTATCAAATTTTTATCAAGAGAACAATTTCTAGAGATAGTGTTGGTGTTTCTGACTCCAATAACTGCAAAAGATGGCTGCGAGTGTAAAACCCAAATCATAGGTTGAAACCTTGAACTTTGGTCCATCAGTGTGTGACATATTGATTTGATTTTTTACAACGGACATGCACGAGCTTCTATACATACTACAATCAGGGGTCTGCATACACAGACATGTTTCACACATGCACACTAGAAAACCTCCTGATAGCAACAGGATGAAAAAAATCACACAAAAAAGAAAACAGTGTGTGCAACCACTTATAGGACCGACAATATGTATATACTATATATATACACACATAATAAAGTACATACAGTACATACAGCAGAGGGGACACAAGCATCCAGTTTATTTTTCGAGCGCCTCAGTGTTTTTTCACAACACCTAAGCCGAAAGAACAGAGAAACATTATAGACACATTTGCTGTCATTTCTGGTCGCACTGCCTCTGTCCCCTCGTCTGCTCTCTGTGTCGGAGTTACACAGTGGACGGGGCTCAGGCAGCTCCACCCGACAGTCCAAATGGACTTGGTTTCAAAGCCAAACTCCACAGCTCCGGTGTGGAACATTGTGGGTTGGCTGAAACACACGGGGTACGGATGCCAGGCCTCACGTCGGCGGGGCGGAGCTGAGTTTTAAACCTGGTACACAGGCTCCGTCTTTGTGGTGTGTGGTGGCGTGCCAGCTTCACTGTATTCTATTGAGTGATAATTCAGGGTTTGGAAGTGTAGGCTATATTAACCAGTACTGAATGAACTAACTGGATGTTTTTGATAACAGGGTTACAGATATACACATTGAAAATTCTTAACCGATGCTGCGTGTAGTGTCGCCGACATGCAGTCACTTTCCGAGTAAAAGTCTCCACCGCACATTTAGTTTAGTTTCGCAGGTTGTCAGCTGTGTGTCTGGCCGGATTAACGATAGCGATTGTCCAATAAACAGTGTGTGTTTTTGTGCTATGTTAGTATCTGTAGCTCTGCTGGTAGCTTCGTGCTCGCCGCCGCTCTGTCATTGCGGCGTAACTTTTACGAGCATCCGACAGACCGTGTGTGTGTGTTGGCGGTGAGTGTGAGGTTGTTGGTGGCATTCTAGCTGTGATCGTAGGTGTAGCAGTGTGTGTACAGTTTATTTGTCGGTGAATAAATGCTATGAAACTACAACTCCTCCACTCCGCTCAAGAGAGCCAGAGACCGGAGCCGACTTCCTGTATCCTGCAACTCCAGTTCCGCCTCTTAAAGTGAGCTTTTCTTCTTAAAGAGACGAGCCGCTCCTCCGTGTTTTTCTCAGCTTTTTAATTAATTGTTCATATTTATTTTAACCGTTTAACCGATAGCGTTAATCGGTTGAAATGCTTAATGTCGGTCAACGGTTAAACGGTTCATTATTAACATCCCTACATTAATCTGATGATTTATTTTAATGTGAAACGTAAAAACACCCACAAGGATGGTCTGCTGCGTCACATTGCCTCTGGTACAATGAGGTGTTTATTAGAATCATGTTTATACAGATGGACTTGTTTTTTACACAGTTCTATGTAGTCTTTACCTGTTGGAGTTGTGGTTTTATTTATTTATTGTCTGAATATTCTTAAGAATGAATTGACTTTAAAAGGTTGTACTTGCATTATTATGCTATTATATTATCATTATATCAGTGGCTTAAAATGGTCTTAAAATGACAACAATATTGTTCATCACAATTATTTCTGGGACAATATATCGTCCAACAAAAGTAGTCATGATTACAGATCTGACCATGAGTTGGCCTGAAGCCCATTATTGTGTTCTCTTGTGAAAATAAACAGGTTGTTAATCGTCTCTATGCTGAACAGGAGTTCAGCTACACACACTATGATTCATGTGTGGGTGTGTGTGTGTGTGTGTGTGTGTGTGTGTGTGTGTGCGTGTGCTGGTTCTATGAGATGATGACTCAACCACTGGTCTGGATCTGGCCCAGAGTACTGCTCCTGTCTCCTGCTGCTCACACTGATTGGACTTCTCCCAACACACGATACTGTTGAATAAACAAGCTGTTGCTAATGCTAATGCTGCTCTTCCATCTCTCCACAGGCTACACAGGGAGAGGGGGTGGAGGTGGAGGTGGAGGTGGAAGCTGATTCAGTGAATGAGCGGAGAAAGGGATGATGAGCAGCGATGAAGGAGGAGTAGGGACAGAATGAGAATGCTGCTGAGGAGGATGTGGATGGAGCGTGAGGTGTGCTAGTCTGTGTCCTGGCCCCAGTCAAGCCTGAGACACAGCTCTCTGCTCGTCCCTATGGAGCTCAGGATGGGCTTAGTGTAACTCAGCCAAGAGCACGGTGACATATGTGCCATTATTTATAGCCAGCAGATCCGCTGAGAGGCCCACGGGCTGCTTAGAGAAGGTATTATATGAGAGCCCAAAGACCAACCTGGCTACCATCAAGCTCACAGGACATTTAGCAGACCCATTCATTCTCAGGAGAGGTACTAATACTACTACTAATACTACTACTAACGCTGTCATCAGAACAGAATTACAGGGTGAACTGAGACCAGTATTTCCTAGATCTCCAGTAATCAGCTGGAACAATAGCATGGATATAAAACAACAGGAAACCAGTTTCCCTTTCTGACATGACACTTTCTGCAACACTGGAATATTTAAAAGTCCAGACCTCAGGTCTGTCAGGACACATTTGGTGCTCTGCCATCGAGCTTTCTGGCTCATATTCCATTTAGTGCAGCAGTGAGGTAAAGCAAGTCATAGCTCTGACAGATTTAAGCTATGCTTACTGAGGGATTAGCAGTTTCACTGTGGCGCCTGGGAACTCAGTGATGGACAGCGAGGTAGATTAACATCCCCCCCACCCCCTCATATACACACACAACAATCAGGACTCTGTGCTGCACCGGCTCCTGCCACTAAGCCACCTCTAGCATGACACTAAAATATGTGTTGGAAGGGTTAAAGTTAAGTCAATTACAGTATGGCTGTAATCTGCACAAGGCAAAGGTCATCTTTCAGTAGACGGTGGGATTGGGGCAGGACGTTCCTTCGCTTGGCGTGCTACTTCACCTGAATCCACACCGCCTGCCTACATCCCGATCCTCCATCCATCCCGAGCCCTGTAAACAACTCCCAGCCACCAGCCCACATCTGTGGCTACCTCACCACCGAGGGGAACGCACAAGGCCATGCACTGTTCAGCTCCCCCCCACACATGGTTACCTGATCAACAAGCATGGGAAGAGTCAAGGTCGTGAACTGTCTTGATAAAGGCCCTCAAGGCCAGAACAAGACAAGAAAGAAGAACTGAATTGAAAGCGCACACGATGTTCAATAATGAGCTACAGATATGATGAAGCCGGAGGTTTCCCTCAGGCTCATTCACCTGCTGCAGTCTCACCTCCAGCTGGGTTTAATCAACTCAGCTGATCATAGCAGAGACATACTGAACTAGTTCCAACCCATTAGGGCTGTGTGCTGCTAGATAGGTGCTGCTAGAGAGGTAGAGAGGTCCTGCTAGAGAGGTAGAGAGGTGCTGCTAGAGAGGAGCTGCTAGAGATGTGCTGCTAGAGAGGCAGAGATGTGCTGCTAGAGAGGTAGAGATGTGATGCTAGAGAGGTAGAGAGGTGCTGCTAGAGAGGAGCTGCTAGAGATGTGCTGCTAGAGAGGCAGAGATGTGCTGCTAGAGAGGTAGAGAGGTGATGCTAGAGAGGTAGAGAGGTGATGCTAGAGAGGTAGAGAGGTGCTGCTAGAGAGGTAGAGAGGTGATGCTAGAGAGGTAGAGATGTGATGCTAGAGAGGTAGAGAGGTGATGCTAGAGAGGTAGAGAGGTGCTGCTAGAGAGGTAGAGATGTGCTGCTACACCGTCTGCCTGCAAACATGAAAACCCTCTCAGATGACTCTAGAGGAGTTTGTGATAAAGAGGAGCAGACACGGCGACAGATGATGGAATCACACCAGTTTGAGGAGAGAATTATATTATTATATTATTATATTATTATATTATTATATTATTATATGATTATATTATTAGATGATTTCATGATTACATGATTACATGATTACATGACTACTGCTGCAACATCTCTGGCTCGGTTCGGCTCCGTGTCAGACTGAAGTTAGTGCAGATATGATCAGATGATCAGATGATCGGAGGAGTGCGTGTGTCTCACTGCGACTTCTTACCTCATATCAGGCGGATTCTCTGTCCGGGAGATGCAGTCGATGATCACGACATCGCAGTTTTCATTCCGACGTTAATTCCAACCCCGTTAGTAATCTCCATCCCCGGTCTCGGGTCCCTGGTCTCGGATCCCTGGTCTCGGATCCCTGGTCTCGGACCCCCGGTCTCGTATCCCCGGTCTCGGATCCCTGGTCTCAGGTCCCCGGTGGTGCCTGATGACTCTTTTTCCTTTTGCGCGTAAAAAGCGAGCGAGGCGCGCGCCGCTCCGCCTCTGACAGCCGCTCCGAGCACACTGCTGGCGCGAGGAAAGACCACTTCACTGTTCCCTCGGACCGATCAGCTCCCAATGTGTTCTGCTTGAAGTTTGAGAAGACGGAACAGCATCAGTAAACTTTCACGGAGTCCGCAATGTCTGTCTAAAGACATGTGAATAATGTCCTCGCGGAGGATTCTGTCTGTTGTCTGCGGTTTGATCTGACTGTAAATATCCGCAGCCTGTAGTCCTCCTCACGCACTGACTGCGCCCTGTGTGCACGGCACAGAGACGCGGCAGATGGACTGGAAATACATGAGCATGTGACACATTTCAAATGCAAACACTCAGATAGCTCACAGCAGCAGCAGCAGCACAGAGAAGAGGCTGAGGATGATGATGATGATGAGAACATTCCTAAAGAAAACATTCATTTTAGCAAAACGGGGTAAAAACTGGGTACTTCCTCCAAAGGCCCCCTTTATTAAGGATTAACAAGTGGTATCTACTGGCTCCATTAATGAGAACACCACTGTAATAAAGATTACTAATGGTTAATAAATCCTTATGTGAAATCCCCATATGTGTAGGCAATACTCAATACTTAAAGCAGCAGTAGGTGAGATTGGAGCAAATATGATTCAAAAAAGTTATTTTTCTAAAACGGTCGCTATATCCTGACAGTAGTACATGAAACGGGTAACCTGAAAATATTAATGTTCCTCTGTGTCCTCCGGTGCTCCTAACGGCATCTGCAAGATTTCACAGACAGAGGAAAACAAGCAGTCAGAGCTGATCTGAGGTCTGCTGTCCATCTGCTGTCTATAAGAGCCAGCTGTCAATCACTCACCAACTCCGACCAAACGGTCAAACTAGGCAGCGCTGATCAAATATGAATCAATATTCTGTTACGTTAATGCCTATTTCTCTCCTCAGATGTTCTCAGAATCATATTATAGTGCACGGTTTAGCTGTAAAATGAGAAAGTTTGTGAACCGGCAGCCAGGTTGAGATCTGCTGAGGAAATACCAAGCACCGCCCACCAGCCGGAGCACAGCCAATAGGAACGCTCTCTCTCTGAAATGACCTGTGATTGGTCAAAGTCTGCCGTCACGGGCTAGATGTTCTAAAGTCTGAAAACAGCCATGAGGAGGAGCAGAAGTCTAGTTTTCTCTCAGAACACTTGAATTACAATATGCTGAAAGGTTATTATGGGATGTGTGCCCAATGATGTCAAAAATATATTGCCTACTGCCACTTTAATGTAAACATGATTGTCTTTATGAATATTAGATTTATCTGAATTCATGTGGTTCGATTTCCCCTCTGTGGGCTTAACCAGGGTTGATTGTGTCATGTCCAGGTGGTGATAAAGGTCACATGCATTCACAGTTCTTGGCCCTCAAGGCCAGAACAAGACAAGACAGAACAACTGAATTGAAAACGCACACAATGTTCAATAATCACCTGCAGATATGATTCACCTGCTGCAGTTTCACCTCAGGCCACGGCGTATATTAGTATACGGCGTATGGTAGTATACGGCGTATAGTATAGGGCGTATAGTATAGGGCGTATAGTATAGGGCGTATAGTATACGGCGTATAGTATACGGCGTACAGCATACGCTCATAGTGTACGGTGACGTATAATTTACGGCGGCGTATAGTTTATGGCGCCGTACAGTATACAGCGTATAGTTTATGGCGGCGTACAGTATACGCTCTACAGCAGGGGTCTCAAACTCGCGGCCCGCAAGACGATATTTTGTGGCCCCCACCTTGATATGAAAGTTTAATGTTAGTGCAGCTCGCAAATTATTATTATTTTTTTTTTTATAAAGTTTTTTTTTTGGGGGGCATTTTTTCATTTTTATTGACAGGACAGTGGATAGAGTCTTGGAAAGGGGGGAGAGAGAGAGTGGATGCGGAAAGGGCCACAGGCCGGATTCGAACCCGGGCCGCCGCGGTCAGGACCAAGTCTTGTTACATGGGCGCCCGCTCTACCAACTGAGCTAACCAGGCGCCCTCGGCCCACGAGTTTTATGTGAATGGCAGTTTGCCGTGGAAGGTCCCTTTGTTGCGCGAGCCCGAGCTGAACGAACCTACCAATCACAGCGGGGTATATGGCTCCCGGGGACGGGCAATCGGCCGGGCTTGATGCAAGCAGAGAAACATTTCACAACAACTATGGCGGCGCCCGTGTAACATCGCATAAGCTTGATTAAAGCTTGATTTATACTTCTGCGTTGAATCGACGCCGTAGCCTGACGTGCACCTCTCCAGAAATGTAACTACACGTCGCGGCGACGCAGACCGCAACAGCTGTGATTGGTCCAGTCTCTCAGCGATGCTGAGCGGCCAGGACCCCGGACAACCACAGAAAGTTCAACTTCTCTCTGCCTCGATCTTTTCAATGTTTGTTCACACAAATCCACTCAGATATATTTTCTCTTTTCGGCGTTCCAGTAATGTCAGTAAAAGTTCTGTGGTTCAACAGTTATTAGCTCCAACTCCGCTCAGTTTCTGTTTGTAGTACAAGAAGAAGAAGGAAACTCATAGAGACGCCGCCGCCAACTAGCGGTTTGGTGGTGTAATTGCAGAGCAACACAAACACAGCAGGCACAACTTTATTGCGGAGTGACACCAAGTGGAATGAATATATATCTTGTCACACAGCCCCAATCATGTCTTTTTCAAAGCCTGCAGTGAAGAGAAAGGTTGGTGACGAGCACAGACAATTTCAGGAAAAGTGGGAGACGCAATAGAGGCCATGTTCAGAAGAACCGTTCATGTTCTTCAATGTTCCATTCATGTTCAGGACAGTTCATGTTCAGAAGAACCGTTCATGTTCAGAAGAACCCATTCAAGTTAAAGAACTGTTAATAATGACGTTTGAGAAGATTGTTTTTTTTTTAACAAAGCTTTTTTTGTGGAATACCTGATCCCAGCCTCACCCAGACTCTGCCTCCAGCGGCCCCCAGGTAAATTGAGTTTGAGACCACTGCTCTACAGTATATGCCGTACAGTATACGGCGTACAGTATACGGCGTATAGTATACGGCGTATAGTATATGGCGGCGTATAGTATACGGCAGCGTACAGTATAAGGCGTACAGTACAGTATATGGAAATGCATCTGTTTACGGATGGATAGAAACACCATTGGAGACATAAAACAGTGGATATAAACTGGAAAAACAAAGTTTGGAAACTTGTGTTTGGTCGATTATTTCTCTGTTGTTACAACTGTTTACCATTGGCAGAGCATTTTGGCAAATTTTTCTTGGGCGCTACCCACATAATCAACTGTGCTGCTCATCCCACAAATGCATGATCCTTACAAGTTGGACATCATTGTGAAGGTAAATAAACAGGCTTTCCAACCATGTAAAATACAATGACCATTAGCATTGGAACAACAGAGAAATAATCCACCAAACACAAGTTTCCAAACTTTGTTTTTCCAGTATATATATGAGTTGCTGTCTGTTTTTCGCTGTCCAGTCTAGACAAGTCACATTTATAACATGACATGTTTTCTAAGTGAACATTTTGACAGCATATTTAGCTAACATTGGTAGCATGCTAGCTGTGTAAGATTGAGTGTATATATTGGTTCTAATGTCTTTTTTTTTTTTTATGTTCACCATTCTGCTAAATATGCCATCAAATGTTTGACTTAGGAATAATGTATAAATAGAGTTGTGCACACGGTCTATCCATTATCTACTGCAAAAGTTAAATTTTATTCAACGTACCTGAGGCGAATTACGGACCAAAAAGAACGAAAGGAAGACAACAAACGCAAACACATGGGAGATCACGGAGGTTCCCGTAACAATAAATGAACTTCAGGTTGACTCACATACGTACACACAGAGTTGAGTTTTGGACAGTAAAACAATAAGAACCATAGACTGTATATAAAGATGGACGACATGACAGTTCCCTAAAAAGTGAAGCCAAAACATCTGGATCGCCCCACAGTGGCTGGCTGCAGTATAGCTCATACTATACTCGATTACGGGCAGTCCATATTCTCTGTAATTCATGCAACACAGTGGAAACATACTTTAACATCTGCACGCTTCAATCCAAACGCATCTGTCAACCAAAACCTGACCCCAACACTTGGTACAGCTACTGTATAGTGTCAGGTATTCCGATTGATATCAATTCCGTGTTTGTGAGCCCACTATACTATATATTTCCCCTAAGAAGATACAGATAATCTCCCTGTATGGATAGACACACTTCCCATCACTGGTGGCATTTATCATGTGTCATTCAAAATCAAAATCATTTAAGATTTTTGTCTATATTTTTGAAACAATGTTCATTGCAGGTAGTTATAGGAGGTGCATGGGGGTAGCAAAAGTAAAGCAAAGCAAAAAATAATCAGAATAAACTATATTTGTATAACCTCCCTTGGCTTGTTTGACAGCGGGTTGGTCCGATGATGATGTCCAGATGTCCTCTTCAGTCTCTACCGCTGTATGTACGTGATGAACTGGCACTAAACTATCAGACAGGAGCTTATTAGGAAATTAATTTGAACGTGTAAATTGTGAACTCCTTTTAAACAAAACAAAATAAATCCTGTTTATTTAGGCCTTTTTATTGAGCTGTAGCTAGCTACTAGTGTTAGCTAACGCAACAGTTAGCTTGTTGTAGCAGCCCTGAAGGACCCGTACAGCGGTCTGTCGCCAATACTGGGATCCAGTCTGGCAGCACGTCAGGCTGCTGCACGCCACCGTAGTCCTGCCGTGGGTCAGTCCTGCCGTGGGTCAGTCCGGACAGCTGAGCTGGCCTTGCAGTCAGCTATCTGGACTGGACCCACAGCAGAGCTACGGAGACCTGCAGTGCACTGCAGGTCTCCGTATATATACTACTATGTATACTGCTGTACGCGCAGTTACAGATAGGCTTGTAGTGACACATTACAAACACTCCTGAGGCTGCAGTGATTGCTTTTAAGGAATCTTAAAAGACATTGATTTACTGCTTAATTTTTTTATTTTACGGGCATCCAATAGCTCAGTTGGTAGAGCGGGCGCCCATGTGACAAGGCTGAGTTCTAACCGCGGCGGCCCAGGTTCGAATCCGACCTGCGGCCGTTTCCGCATGTCGGCCCCTCTCTCTCTCCCCCTTCTAAACTGTCCTATCAGTAAAGGCTTGAAATTGCCAAAAAAAAACTTAAATTTTTCATTTTACATAAGAAAGTAGAGATAAGTAACCAAGGCAACTAGTGTAGTAATAATAATAATAATAAAAATAATAGTAATAATAATTATAATAACAATCATTTACAAAGCACTTGTCAAATTTAAGCATGAACATGAGAACTCATATATCAATCAGCCCTGAGTTCATACATAAGAGAAATAACTTAATGAATTAACATGACACCGTGGGTTAGTCTTCCTCATGTCCTCCCCACTGATTTGTACAGTGTGCCATTTGACCTGATTCAAACATTTGAGTACCTTTTCTCCCACTTCCAATACCAACATTCTCAATTAGAGGAAAAAGTAAAAATAAGCCACGAGGGAGGCCCGGTCTGAGTTTGCCTAGGGCCCCCAATACACTAAATCTAGCTCTGCCCCTGCTTCTGTATCTGCAAGCAAGTACGGAGGGCACAAACACTCATCTGAGGCGATGCAGCACAAAGGAATGGGTGTGTACACCACAGTTAAACAGTAATAGCATTCTGTAAACCAGACAACATACCTCCACCAGCACATGACATCACCAACAGTGAGAGAAGAAGACTGAGCTTATGAGATATATTTTTTCTGTGTAGACACACCTGGACAGGTGTATGATCACATTCTGTATATAGGGCACAAGTAGGCGTGTACGCCTAACCTGCTACACATGAACGAATATTCAGAATGACTTGGAAACGTAGAAGTAGTCAGGAGATAAAATGATAGAACACCATTGATCCAAAAACTGCAGTGTTTGCTGGGAAAGTTGCATCATGAGTGGCCTTTAACGGACATCTTGACCTAATTTATTGCTGACTGTGCGTGAACAGAGGCTGAAATCACCTGTAGATGTGGGCATTTCCTGCAGCGCTCGGCTCTGTGCCCTACAGGCTCAGACTGAGGTCGGTACTGGATCTGCATGTAATCTAATGCAGATAGCGTTGCACTTCCATCTATCCATTAGCAAGACACCAAACGCTGAATGCATTTAAATCCCCTATCCCTATCCTATGAAGACTCTTATGAAGAGCCATATGCGAAACACAGGGGTGTCCACAGATGGCCTGTGGGACGGACACCTCCCTGCTTGGCATCGGCAGCCAGGTAGCATTCTGGCTGTGGGGCTCTCATTTCCATCCAAATAGCATCAAAGTGAGGCTGGCTTTAGGAACAGAGCACTTGAGACAGCAGGAAGGAGTGGGGGGGTGCAGTGTTTCCTGGTACTCGCCACAGATGGAAGCATGATAGAAGGGAGGATCAGAGAGATGGCCAGGCCTTTCAGAGCTGAGGATTATTCACAGGTCACACCAGAGCACATGATATCCTGGTCCCTTTACTCAGAGGTCAGGCTGAGACAGCAGACAGCCGTGCATTAGAACATAAACCCTCTCTGTGTCTCTGTGGTACAATACACTCAATACACTACTGTACCATGTCTTAGTCACATAAATCCACCATCTGCTTTGTGTGATATACCACAGAGCTGAGGACCAGGTAAGCTCTCTGATCCACTATCAACAGATAGATGAGCACGTGAGGACATATGACCGGAGAGCTGGGTAGTGACCTATGACTTTGGCATTATCTGTCGCTATAAGCACCATAGGGGTCAGTAGGGGCCTACTGCGCTGTAAAAGTGAAAGCGAAACTTAAAAGCAACATGTTCTAACATGTTGTTGAACTAAATTACACAAACAAAAATGCTTCTTTAGGTTTAGGAAAAAAAGACATTGTGTTTTGGCTTAAAATAACTCGATTTCAAAAGTGAAAGTGAATTAACTGCACATTGTTGGCTTCACAGAGGATGCGAACCCTGGCGTCCTGGGTGAAAACTTCTGCTTCTGTACGCTGTTGTGTTATTTTATTCCTTCTTTCGGTGATCTACCATGTGAATAGAAGATAAAACCTTATATTGGGTGTAGTAAGCCCCTATTGACCCACATCTATGGTGCTTATAGCAACCGATAACACCTATTCAATAGCTGTTATTACAATTCTGAAGGTGTCACACTGTGTCAACCAGGGATCCAGTTATGTGGGTCTGAGCTCCCAGAAGGAGCCTGAGCTCCTGCGACAGCAGTGGAATCATACATGTAATATATTACCACCTACCATCAACCGGCATATATTTGGGACAGGCGTCTATATGGGATGGAGAGAGAGAGAGAGAGAGAGAGAGAGAGAGAGAGAGAGAGAGAGAGAGAGAGAGAGAGAGAGAGAGAGAGAAAGAGAAAGCCTCAGGGGGTTAATGAGGATATCAGAGAGGATAGGATGCACTTTAGCAGATGGAACAGCAAACAGGAGGAGGTCGTCTATTTTGGACATTTTTAAGTTGTATTACTAATAGTAGTAGTCGTAACAGTGTAGTAAACTAAAAGAGAACTTTCTCACTTTGTTATGAGTCACAGCTAAAGATAGTGAACTATCAGGATTTGCCCACATTTTTTAACCCCTGTACCACCACTGTTCTTTCTTTCAGAGGTTGTAGCGGGCTCAGTTTTAGAGCAGGATACCGGTATCATATGAAACTATAAAAACCTAAGTTATTCATTAGGTATCATGGTAAAGCTGAGACTCTGGTGGATCCAATGAGCCCAACTGTATTCATGTGTGATGATGTTAGTCCACGTAGGAGACATTTCATTGACCTCTCTGTAAAAAATGACCTGTGGTGACCTCTAGGATAATCACAGCCTCATGAAACTTTACAGCCACAAACTAGAGACCTAGAGCATTCAGAGGATGGATGGATTCAAACTAGAGACCTAGAGCATTCAGAGGATGGATGGATCAGACTAGAGACCTAGAGCATTCAGAGGATGGATGGATTCAAACTAGAGACCTAGAGCATTCAGAGGATGGATGGATCAGACTAGAGACCTAGAGCATTCAGAGGATGGATGGATCAAACTAGAGACCTAGAGCATTAAGAGGATGGATGGATCAAACTAGAGACCTAGAGCATTCAGAGGATGGATGGATCAGACTAGAGACCTAGAGCATTCAGAGGATGGATGGATCAAACTAGAGACCGAGAGCATTCAGAGGATGGATGGATCAAAATAGAGACCTAGAGCATTCAGAGGGTGGATGGATCAAACTAGAGACTTAGAGCATTCAGAGGCTGGATGGATCAGACTAGAGACCTAGAGCATTCAGAGGATGGATGGATCAGACTAGAGACCTAGAGCATTCAGAGGATGGATGGAACAAACTAGAGACCTAGAGCATTCAGAGGATGGATGGATCAGCTATTCCTAGCTACATTGACAATAAAGGTTTTTTTGAGCAGTTTTCACAACACAAGTGCTCGTCCATCCAATCTGCGAAAAATGCAATTGTTGCAGTAATCTCCAAATGTCAAAGTTTTTGATCCCAAATCACAGCATGTCTTTTTTTGTGGTGTTCCTCAAGGTCTTGGTGTCTTAATGTGGTATTTTGGAGGGATTATTGATCATTTTTATCAATTCTCCAGTGGTGAAAAATGGTTAAATTTAGCACCAAATCTGTGTAACGAATGGTATCAATTTATGAGACATAATAGAGCATGGAGATGGACATCATATACTGTACTTCTATCATAATGTCCTAAGACCATATCCACTTTCACTCTATTATTTTAACAAATTAATTATTTTATTAATACTTATTAAGCTGACATCAATTATCCTACCAAGACACTCACCTGCAGTATAACAACTCCGGTCTTCCTGCCCTCAGTGGTACTAGACGTATTCAGGCTCACTTACCTAGTTGAGATTTTTTTACTTTGTCTATGCTCGTTTTTGGATTTTTGACTCACCTTGCTTTGTTCTTTGTTCAGGTCTGTTCACCTGCCAGTTGTCTCCGCTTCCTGCTACTTACCTGCCTGCTCACTCTTCCACGCCGTCCCTCCTGGCCTCAGATCCATTCCCTTAGTAATTTACCTGCCTGCTCACTCTCCGATGCCATTCCTCCTCTCGGATCACAAGTTCAATTCAATTCAATTTGTTTTTGTATAGCGTCAAATCACAACAGAAGTTATCTCAAGACGCTTTATATATAGAGCAGGTCTTAGACCGTACACCATAGTTTAGAGACCCAACAAGATCCACCAAGATCCACCAAGCGTGCTGTGGCCAGGAAAAACTCCCCGATTAGTGGGAAGAAACCTGGAGCAGAACCGGGCTCTGGGTGGGAGGCCATCTGCCGAGACCGGCTGGGGGGATAGAGAGAGAGAGAGAGAGAGAGAGAGAGAGAGAGAGAGAGAGAGAAGCAACCACAATAATAGCACAGCAGCTGTAATAACTAATACAAGTAGGACTAATAACAAAAATCAATAGCAGTGGATGTAAAAGAGTGATAATACAACTATCGGAATTCATATCATTGGGTCGTCCTCAGACGGGCTTTCAAGCGGAGCTTCCAGCTATCTCAGTCCACCATACATCTGGCTAGCTCGCCAGCACTGTCCAGCATCTCTCCTCAGTACATCCATGTGTGTTGGTGTGGGACGTCCCTGTGATTGATACCCGTGCGTTGGATCCCGCAGCACCAGCATGCTTGCTGGGAGTTCTTGATGTCTTTGGCAGTGACCGAGAAGTCTCATTCTCCAGGTTGCCACTTTGTCACTAAGCCTTGGTAGTCCCTCAAAGTGGACTAGTGGATTCAACTACCATCTGGAGGATCCCTGGACAACCCTTCCCCGTGCCCCTCGATCTCTAATAGACATTATTACTGCCACGTCGGATTTCCAGGACGCCCCATTCCTGTCCACCGTACCTTTATTTATTTATAATAAATGATCTTTTGTTATACCTTTAAAGACTATCGTTGTGTGTCTGCTTTTGAGTCCATGCCTTGTTAAACCAGAACATAAATAGACTGGTCTTCAGTTGTTTCTTTAAATGCAGACAATTTATATGTCTAGTTAAAAACAACTTCTAATCCTTATTTATTCCAAAGACTTTTAGTAGGTGTTTTTACAGTGTAACACATAAATGAACGAACTTGGCCGTCTAAACATTAAACATTTATTCAAGGCATTCCTCTCAGTCAATTAGGCCCCAGATGTTAAAACAAGTTCTAGTAGGTAAAATATCTTAAATAGTTTTCAGCTAAAAGGATGTTATAAATGTATCTTGTATATGTGTGTGTTGTAAAGTAGCTAAATTTCCTATAACCAACATACAAAAAGGGGATAATATTAAGTAATATTAAGGTTCCCTGAGTCACATTTAATGGAGCCAATATGAACCAAACTGAAATCAACAGTCAGATTTATTATGTTGGATTTACTTTACAAATCAAATGCAATTAAATAACATGTCATGGTAATAATGTCATGGTGAACATTTTCTTGCACTTGGCTATTATGGAGTCCGCCTCATTAAAACACGAGGCAGGAATATGTCCTGTTTTATTATGCAACAGCTGTACTACGGCTGATATCAGGTCTAGACTGACACCGAGGCTGAGGTTGGCTGACCGAGCACTAAGAGGACACATTAGTCTACTTTATGTCTCCTACTGGTGGAGGTGGCATCAGCATCCAGCATTCTTCAGCTGCTGTAACTGTGACAGAACATGAGCTCCAACGGTGGCAAACAATAGGGAGTTAACATGTTGGGGGGGCTGAGTGGGGGGGTGGACAGGGAGAGTGCCCTAAGCCATTTCAAATGAGTAATAAGTGTGTCATGCTACTTGGAATGAGACGGCAGGTTTGTGAAAGAACAGCGGGGGGGTACTCTGGAGATTTAGCCCGCCCACTGACTCCAGAGCTCTGCAGGGAGGTTGGCAGTTGAAAGACCCAGCAGAGCAGCAGCCAGCACCGGGTACCAGCTCTCTCATCGCTGCCTTAAAACCAAAATACTAACAACATTAGATCTGCCAAATACGTGACAGGATGTTTAAAGTGTGTTTCAATGTGCTGCTGTCCTTGGTGCTAACACACACACACACACACACACACACACACACACACACACACACTCTCTACATGGTGCTGAGATATACAGCTGGCTTCAGTAAGAGCTGCCAACACAACACAGTCTGTGACAAGGCATATAAAAAAATGATGACTTGTAATAATGGTTTTCACTGTGTTCACTGAATTTGGTGAGCTTTTCTCTATCACATAATAAAAATAAAAATTGAAGAAATATTAAGCAGTAGGTTTGGTACCATATACACCATCATACACTCCAGATGATAAACCCTTTAAATGAACCTATAGTCCGTCCTCCACTTACTTTAACTTTAGATTTATGACCATAATGAAAAGAAATCTGAGACTATAGCAAAATAATCCGTATGTTGTTTGTTTTGTCCAACGAGGGTATTAATATATAATATTGTGAGGTGTGCTGAACAGTAATAAGCAGTAATGAGCACAGAAAACATATAGTCCTTTTAATACACACTTCAATCTGCAGTAGGAGGGTTTGTTTCACTGTTAAACTTCACACAGCAGTAAATATCCCTCCTGAGGAGAACACTGATGCTGGGCCTCGGACTGTCAGATCAGGTGTACGTCTTGTAGATTCAGAGTAGCCTACATCGGGGACCTGATTTCAGAACTCAGGGAACAGAACCGCTCCACAACGGTGCCACAGCTGAGTGGCAGCTCATGTCCCCGTATTGTGCTTCAGTTTCCGACAGGAAAGCCTGATACTCGCTCTGATTGATGTTCTTGGTTGGATGAGATTACCACAGTACTCATCACATCACCTACAGGTGGCTTGATAGATGACACAGGGTCAGTCAGGTTTTGAACCTATGACCTTAGTTGGGAGATGCGTGTTGACCACTGAGCCACCTGACATTATCTAGTCTAAAGGATGTGTTCTTAAATGAAGGCAATATGGTGCAGCTTTAATATTGGTAGCCATGCTAGCAGTGATGTCAGTCAGAACACCACTTTGGTCCAGACATTTCCTCTCAACAACGATTGGATGGATTGTCACGGACATTAATGATCCTGTCTGAATGAACTGGATTAAATCAGCCTCAGCTGTACTTAATTTGTAAATGTTAGCATGCTAACATGCCGAAGATGATGAACATTATACATAAACAAATCAATATCTTTATTGTACTTCAATGTTAATGACTTCATGCTGTCTGTGTGCTGAACATCAGTCAGAATGATGTAGATTTAGTTTCCTTTGAGAAGTCATATTCTGGTTGATCTTATTGTCTTCATCAGAGAAGATTTCTTTTTTTTGTAATTTGTATTTTATTGAATTTTTATATAAACATTGTCACATTCTGGTCAACAAATCAAATGACTCATATATATACAAAAACAATGAGAATAAAATAAAAATATAATACATGCATAATAATAATAACAATAATAACAACAACAACAATAGTAATAGTAATTATAAATACAAAAAACATGCAAAGAAAATATTTATTCATACATTAATCTGCACAATTATTTAATCTAATTTACAAGCAACAAATTTATTCTCCGACACATAAAGAGTGTGTACAGTATGTGTGCTGTGAGTATTGTGGTTTGTGTTTTATTTCAACATCTGTCCACATTAACAATATATATATATATTTATGTGTATTCCAAGTAGTCGCCACATATTTCTCAGTCCTGTCCTTCCAGCTGAAAGACATTTGTTAGTATGATCTCACATTTAGCACCTCTGTGAACCACTCTTGAAAAGAGGGCTCACCTGGATCTCATGAGTTTTGTTTTTCAGGATGTAATCTGGCACGCTATTGTTATCAAAGCAAAAGAAAGGTGGAGCTATAACACACATGTCCTGATGAGCCTCTTGACATTTATAATCGACTGGATTTATAATCTAAATACAACTTTTCCTCACTGATATAGTTTCTCTGTCATATCAACGAGAGGTGGAATCTACTCTGAGAATGTCAAACAGAACATTTTATTTATTAAACTGCCACACATTCAACAGTGGATTCATCTGGATGTTTGAAATAGTGAATATCAATTTGTAAGCAGAAAGGGTGGTGAGGTGGTGTCCAGCAAACCATGTGGGCTTCATTGACAATTGGAACTCTTTCTGGGGGACTCCTGGTCTGATTATGAGAGACGGCATTCATCCTACTTTGTATGGAGCGGATCTCTTATCCAGAAATCTGACCAAGATTGTTAGTGGAACAAATCCATGGCACTCCAGAGGTCATTCCAGGAAGCAGAGCTGTAGTCTTACACACTTCTCTGCACTTCCACTAGAGCAGTTACCCACCCATAGTTTAACCCCAAACCTAACTGAGACTGTGTCTGCCCCACCTAAATTAATTAAATCAAAAGTAACCAGAAGAGGAGTTAAACATAATAATCTAATAAAATCTAACACTAGCACTGCAATAAAGCAACAAAACAGGAGAATTAAATGTGGACTCTTAAATATCAGATCTCTGTCATCTAAAGCTCTACTAGTAAATGATTTAATATCAGATAATCACATTGATTTATTTTGTCTTACTGAAACCTGGCTGTGTCAGGAAGAATATGTCAGCCTAAACGAATCCACTCCCCCGAGTCATATTAATACTCACATTCCTCGAGACACCGACCGAGGAGGTGGAGTTGCAGCCATCTTCGACTCAAGCCTATTAATAAACCCTAAAACTAAACTAAATTATAACTCATTTGAAAGCCTTGTTCTTAGTCTTTCACACCCAACCTGGAAAACACTACAGCCAATTCTCTTTGTTATAGTGTACCGCGCTCCAGGCCCATATTCTGAATTTCTATCTGAATTCTCAGAGTTTCTATCAAGCTTAGTCCTGAAAACAGATAAAGTCATTATAGTAGGTGATTTTAATATTCATGTGGACGTTGATAATGATAGCCTCAGTACTGCGTTTATCTCTTTATTAGATTCAATTGGTTTCTCGCAGAACGTGCATAAACCCACTCACCGCTTTAACCACACCCTCGACCTTGTTATGTCATATGGCGTTGAAATTGAACATTCAATTGTTTTTCCACAGAACTCTCTTTTATCAGACCATTATTTAATCACTTTTGAATTCTTATTACTAGACTATACACCATCAGACAAAAATGTGTACACTAGATGTCTATCCGATAGTGTTATAGCTAAATTTAAGGAAGTGATTCCATCAGCATTAAATTCAATACCATGTCTCAATATAACAGAGGACTCTTATGTTAATTTTAGCCCTACCCAAATTGATCATCTTGTAGATAGTGCTACAGACTCACTGCGAGTCACACTTGATTCTGTTGACCCTCTAAAAAAGAAGTTAATAAAACAAAGGAAGTCAGCTCCATGGTATAACCCTCAAACACGCAAATTAAAGCAAACATCGAGGAAACTGGAAAGGATATGGCGTTCCACCAAACAGGAAGAATCTCATTTAGTCTGGCAAGATAGTCTTAAAACATATAGGAAGGCTCTCCGTGATGCCAGAGCAGCCCATTACTCATCATTAATAGAGACAAATCAGAACAACCCCAGGTTTCTATTCAGCACTGTAGCCAGGCTGACAGAGAGTCACAGCTCCATTGAGCCATGTATTCCTACAACCCTCAGTAGTAGTGACTTCATGAGTTTCTTTAATGATGAAATCATAACTATTAGAGACAAAATTAATCACCTCCTACCGTCAACTGGTACCAATTTATCCTCAAACTTAGGAACCTTAGAAACAGCTGTACAACCTGATATATATTTAGACTGCTTTTCTCCTATAGATCTCCACAAACTAACTTCACTGATCTCCTCATCTAAATCATCTACCTGTCTCCTAGACCCCATCCCAGCTAGACTGCTTAAAGAAGTTTTACCTCTAGTTAGCACCTCTTTACTGGATATGATCAATGTGTCTTTAATAGTCCTTTAAAGTAGCTGTAATTAAAACCTCTTCTTAAAAAGCCCACTCTCGATCCAGAGGTCCTAGCCAACTATAGACCTATATCTAACCTTCCCTTTACCTCCAAAATACTCGAGAAAGCAGTTGCCAGTCAGCTGTGTGACTTTCTACAGAACAATCATTTATTCGAGGATTATCAGTCAGGATTTAGAGTGCACCATAGCACAGAGACAGCACTAGTGAAAATTACAAATGACCTTCTAATGGCATCGGACAAAGGACTTGTCTCTGTACTTGTCTTGTTAGATCTTAGTTTTGCTTTCGACACCATTGACCATCACATCCTATTACAGAGACTGGAACATTTAATTGGCATTAAAGGAACTGCACTAAGTTGGTTTAAGTCCTATTTATCAGATCAATCTCAGTTTGTACATGTTAACGATGAGTCCTCCATGCACGCCAAAGTTAGTCACGGAGTTCCACAGGGTTCTGTACTTGGACCAATTCTATTTACCTTATATATGCTTCCTTTAGGCAATGTTATTAGAAAACACTCCATAAACTTTCATTGTTATGTAGATGATACACAATTATATTTGTCGATCAAGCCAGACGAAACAAACCAGTTAACTAAACTTCAAGCATGCCTTAAGGACATAAAAACCTGGATGACCTGCAATTTCCTGATGTTAAACTCAGACAAAACTGAAGTTATTGTACTTGGCCCTGAACGCCTCCGAAACAAATTATCTAATGATATAGTTACTCTAGATGGCATTGCCCTGGCCTCCAGCACCACCGTAAGGAATCTGGGAGTTATCTTCGATCAGGATATGCCCTTTAACTCCAACACAAAACAAACCTCAAGGACTGCCTTCTTTCATCTACGTAACATTGCGAAGATCAGGCACATCCTGTCTCAAAATGATGCAGAAAAATGAGTCCATGTATTTGTTACTTCTAGACTAGATTACTGCAACTCCTTATTATCAGGCAGCTCCAATAAGTCTCTTAAGACTCTCCAGTTGATCCAGAATGCTGCAGCACGTGTACTGACAAGAACTAGAAAAAGAGATCATATTACTCCTGTATTAGCTTCTCTACACTGGCTCCCTGTAAAATCAAGAATAGAATTTAAAATCGTCCTCCTCACCTACAAAGCGCTAAACGGTAAGGCCCCATCATATCTTAAAGAGCTCATAGTACCCTATTACCCCACTAGAGCACTGCGCTCCCAGAATGCAGGGTTACTTGAGGTTCCTAGAGTCTCCAAAAGTAGAATGGGAGCCAGAGCCTTCAGCTATCAAGCTCCTCTTCTGTGGAACCAGCTCCCAGTTTCAGTCCGGGAGGCAGACACCCTCTCTACATTTAAGAGTAGGCTAAAGACTTTCCTCTTCGATAACGCTTATAGTTAGGGCTGTCTTTGACCAGCCCCTAGTTAAGCTGCTATAGGCCTAGACCGCCGGGGGACTTCCTATGACACATTGAGCTCCTCTCTCCTGTATATACTCATGTCCCATTCACTGTTACTAACTTCATTCCTTCCCGGGAGTCCTTGTGCCTCCTTGTCTCGCAGGTAAACATGGAGCGGGGTTACACCTGGAGCAAGGTTATACCTGGAGCAGGGGTACACTTGGAGCGGGGTTTCACCTGGATCTGGATGTCACCTGGATTGTGGCTGCCTGCTTGACACCAACTGCTACCATCATTAATTAACTCCGTCTGTACGAGGGACTACCAAGGCTAACGAGGGACTACCAAGGCTTAGTGACAAAGTGGCAGCCTGGAGAATGAGATTCTCAGTCACTGCCAAAGACATCAAGAACTCCCAGCAAGCATGCTGATGCTGTGGGAACCAACGCACGGCCATCGATCACAGGGACGTCCCACACCAACATACATGGACGTACTAAGGAGAGATGCTGAACAGTGCTGGCGAGCTAGCCAGATGTATGGTGGACTGAGATAGCTGGAAGCTCCGCTTGAAAGCCCGTCTGAGGACGACCCAATGATATGAATTCCGATAGTTGTATTATCACTCTTTTACATCCACTACTATTGGTTTTGTGTTATTAGTCGTACTTGTATTAGTTATTACAGCTGCTGTGCTATTATTGTGGTTGCTTCTCTCTCTCTCTCTCTCTCTCTCTCTCTCTCTCTCTCTCTCTCTCTCTCTCTCTCTCTCTCTCTCTCTCTCTCTCTCTCTCCAGCCGGTATCGGCAGATGGCCTCCCACCCAGAGCCCAGTTCTGCTCCAGGTTTCTTCCCAGTAATCGGGGAGTTTTTCCTGGCCACAGTGCGCTTGGTGGATCTTGTTGGGTCTCTAAACTATGGTGTACCGTCTAAGACCTGCTCTATATATAAAGCGTCTTGAGATAACTTCTGTTGTGATTTGACGCTATATAAAAATAAATTGGATTGAATTGAAGGGATTCTGTTAATGAGGATCATTAAAGCTCTGACCTTTTGTTACTCCACTGACTTCCATAAACCACAGACCAATTTAATACACTGTACTGAGAATGGAGGGGAAATGACTGATCGGCAGGTGGGAGAGCTCTCCTCAGTCTGCCTCAGTATCTTCATTCACTTGGAGCAGATGGCTGTTTCCATTGATGATTTTAATGAGTCTGGAACAGATGTGGCAGATGTCACTCATCTCATACCAAAAGACACATTGGAAAGGTTCATTGGAGCTGTTTGAGGGAATTATTTAAAATGTATATACATATAGACAAAGCTTTTACTGCTCTCATTATTATGTCTGGAACTGTGTTTCCATCTATCCATCATCTGTAACCGCTGATCCAATTCAGGATCGCAAACTCCACACAGAAGGGCCCCAGTCCGGGTTCTTGACTTTGGAATCAACAGTTAACAAAACAATAAGTGTGTTTACATAAACCCTTTTTGATGCACAATTTCAATTGGTATTCATTTTCAATTTGTGCTTAAAAAAACTGGAAACGTTTTATATATAAACCATGCAGTTTTATGCATGCAGTATAAATGTGTTATTGTCTCCTGTAATATTATAGAATATTTCTGCATACTGAGGTCCCTAAACAGTGTTGAATTCCATAAATTGGGTATCACTGTAAAGCTGAGACTCTGGTGGATCCAATGAATCCAACTGTATTCATATGTGATGATGTTAGTCCCCATAGGAGACATTTCATTGACCTCCCTGTATAAAATGACCTGTGGTGACCTCTAGGATAATCACAGCCTCATGAAACTTTACAGCCACAAACTAGAGACCTAGAGCATTCAGAGGATGGATGGATCAAACTAGAGACCTAGAGCATTCAAAGGATGGATGGATCAAACTAGAGACCTAGAGCATTCAGAGGATGGATGGGTCAGACTAGAGACCTAGAGCATTCAGAGGATGGATGGCTCAGACTAGAGACCTAGAGCATTCAGAGGATGGATGGCTCAGACTAGAGACATAGAGCATTTAGAGGGTGGATGGATCAAACTAGAGACCTAGAGCATTCAGAGGATGGATGGATCAGACTAGAGACCTAGAGCATTCAGAGGATGGATGGCTCAGACTAGAGACCTAGAGCATTCAGAGGATGGATGGATCAGACTAGAGACCTAGAGCATTCAGAGGATGGATGGCTCAGACTAGAGACCTAGAGCATTCAGAGGATGGATGGATTTCCTAGCTAGATTAACAATAAGGGGGTTTCTGAGCAGTTTACACAACACAAGTGCTCGCCATCCAATCACCAAAAAATCCATAAATCTCCAAATGTCAAAAGTTTTTGATCACAAATCACAGCATGGCTTTTTCTGTGGTGTTCCCATGTCCTAAGTGTGCTAAGGCTCAAATCCAGCCCATGGACCTTCGCTTCTGTATCTAATAAAGGCAGAAAAATAACCAAAATGTATCTTTAAAAATGTTAACAAACATTATTTATTTATTTATTTATTTATTTATTTATTTATTTATTTATTTATTTATTTATTTCGATGGAAATGTGACTACTATCACTTTAGGTTTCATTTTATGACTTCTCCGGAGCTTTTGATCATATCACATGATCTCCCTCAACAAACGGAGTTGGCCAAATTGTCATCTTCATCCAGCAAATCCATCTCAGTAATGAGCCCCAAAAACCCCGTCCGCTGATGTGATATTGATCATGTGATATTGTTGATACTTGCAGAAAAATATTTCATTAAAAAAAAAAAAAAAAAAAACACTAAACACAGCATGTTTTATCTGTTACCCTCTTTAATCTTTCTTTGTATTATTTTATTGTTGGTTCTTCATTCTGTTTCATTCCTTGATGATGTTATTTAATATGTATTATACTGAATTGTTTTATTCTGATTCTCCCAAGTGAAATACTTTTTAAACTGTTTTGAAAAAAGCTTCATAAATATCATGTATTGTTATTGTTTCTATAGGTGCAGCTCTTTTCTTTACATGTTCAGCCCTCCTAGTTCTCTTTCTGTTTATTCCAATCATATAAGTGTATAAAAAAAGCACTGTTAGCACTGTTTAAAACAACAAATCCAAGCTTCCCTGCAGTTGATATCAGTTGAATTGTTATTATGGTCCATAAATCAGTGATAAAGAGTAAAGCAGGGATGTATTCATATAAAATATGTCATGGATTATTATCTTAAATGATGAGGTTGGGGTGGCTGTGGGTGTGTGTGCCTGGTTCAACACTTACTCACCTGTGCTTGTGTATCTGACAGTAAATCCATCCTCTGGAGCTGACCCGAAGAGAGTGCTCCGATCAGCCTGCCAGCCCTGCTCTGGATCGGCCTTTATCCTTGATAAGTCTCTCCCTCTCTCCCCCGGCAGTTTATGGCCTCAGACTCCGGAGAAACTGGTGCAATAAACAAGTCCAGTGCCAGAAAAGGTAAGAGGAAACACAGTCCTTAGAGAAGACAGCCAAGGGGATTTTCTTTATTGCTGTCTTCCTTCCACTGTTATGTTACACAGGAGATGTGGAATAAGCCGAGTAATGAACACTATCAGGTCTAAACCTAACAAAGGCCATCACTGAGGCTTCCACCTCCTTCCTCTTATTGAACACAGACTTTTTAAAGATGACTTACCGGGGACTGTGAACAGATAACCCTACATATCTTTAACTCTATCAGTCCTTAGACTTCTGGGAAGTGGCAGATCAATGAAAGGGATGAGAAGCTATTGGGGGGGTGGGCAGAAACAAATTCTAGTGTTTCACACTGAATTCGCATGGAGTTAAAAATAAATGGATAAATGACTAAATAGATGAATAAATATGCCATTAAATGTACTAAAAAGTAATATAGAAATTAACCTAGTAATTAATTAATTGTTTAAATGTGACATAAATTGAAATTTCTCTTTTAATTTGCTTTTTTATTTATTTATCTATCCTTGTATTAATTCCCTTATTTATTTTCTCTTCTGTTTAATTTTCCCTTTTATTTATTCATGTATTTTTTTTATTAATTCTTAAATGTATTTTTTTATTTTTGCATTTATTCTTTATTTATTCAGTTATTTTTCATTTAATTTATGTTTATTTTTTGTCTACACATTTTTTGTAAAAATAAATGTATAAAGGAAAGAATACAGAAGTGATTAAGTTTTGGGATATAAATAAAGGATGAAATGCATATGGAAAATCTTGCAGAATTAAATAAACAAATGCATGAATGCATAAATGAATACCTACATTTATTGGTTTGTTCCTCACTCGTTTTTTAATTATTAACTAATGGTTCACTAGCAGTTACAGTAGTTCTTCATTCGTTAGTCATTCGTTGCCCAGTAACTACTCACATTTTGGTGTAACTTAATGTAAAGTGTTACGCTCTGTTTACACACAGTAAGCATAACTTCCCATAATGCAACAAAGAACAGCACCTGTTGTTTACTTTGTTTTAACAGGTTATGTCACTGGCACTGCCTTTCAGGCATGATTAAACAAATGATGTCGGCATTCAGAAACCTTGAAGAAACCATGAAGAAACCGTGAAGAAACCGTGAAGAAACCGTGAAGAAACCATGAAGAAACTCTGAAGAAACCTTGAAGAAACCGTGAAGAAACCATGAAGAAACCGTGAAGAAACCGTGAAGAAACCATGAAGAAACTCTGAAGAAACCGTGAAGAAACCGTGAAGAAACCTTGAAGAAACCGTGAAGAAACCGTGAAGAAACCGTGAAGAAACCATGAAGAAACTCTGAAGAAACTCTGAAGAAACTCTGAAGAAACCGTGAAGAAACCGTGAAGAAACCGTGAAGAAACCATGAAGAAACTCTGAAGAAACTCTGAAGAAACCGTGAAGAAACTATGAAGAAACTCTGAAGAAACTCTGAAGAAACCCTGAAGAAATTGTGAAGAAACCGTGAAGAAACCGTGAAGAAACCATGAAGAAACTCTGAAGAAACTCTGAAGAAACTCTGAAGAAACCGTGAAGAAACCGTGAAGAAACCGTGAAGAAACCATGAAGAAACTCTGAAGAAACTCTGAAGAAACTCTGAAGAAACCGTGAAGAAACCGTGAAGAAGCCGTGAAGAAACCATGAAGAAACTCTGAAGAAACTCTGAAGAAACCGTGAAGAAACTATGAAGAAGCTCTGAAGAAACTCTGAAGAAACCCTGAAGAAATTGTGAAGAAACCGTGAAGAAACCGTGAAGAAACCATGAAGAAACTCTGAAGAAACTCTGAAGAAACCGTGAAGAAACTATGAAGAAACTATGAAGAAACTCTGAAGAAACCCTGAAGAAATTGTGAAGAAACCGTGAAGAAACCATGAAGAAACCAGTCCGGGGGTCTCCCGTAGGACTGTGCCGGTCGGTGGACCAGGTCGACCACCTCAATAGCCAGGGTGACACGTAAACTGAGGAGAATGCCAAGGACCCAAGGGATCTTCATCCTAGAACAAAATGTAAAGTAATTACTATAGGGTTAGGGTTAGAAGTTAGTGCATGCCGACGGGGTGAGTTGGGGCATGCAGCTATTCCTAAGGTGTTACTGTTACGCAGTAAGCAATGACTTCCTCTGAGAGTGGGGACTGCTCCCCCCTTTCGGGTGTGGAGGCTGCCCTCTCTCCTGGAAGTGCAAAAGGCATCTAAGGTTTTACCTGGTTCGCGTGGACCCAGAAGGAAGAGTTGAAGAACTGCATTCACAAAGACAAGACCTGTGATCATAGAACAGGTTTAGACTGCCAACCCACGGCGGCTGTGGGCTCGTGGGTGGCATGGAAAGATCAGAACCAGGATCAGGTTCTGGAAAAGACATGAGCATCGGTAAGGGTCCACAAGGCTCTGCATCAAGAGTGCAGATGCAAATGGGATGCACGAGAGAATCAGAATCAGAAAGGTGTTTATTGCCAGGTGTAAGAGGTATACACTAGGAATTTTCTTTGGTTTTGTTGGTGCAAGTCAGACAGTATAATAACACAGAAATAGATAAAACGTTAGAATAAAATAAGAATAAAAATGTACAATTTACAAAATAAGCTATAAACAAAAATAAACATGATATAAACAGATAGTGCAAATATTGCCGGTGTGCAAACAAAACAATCAGTATCAGAGGGAGAGAGAGGGAGAGGGAGAGAGAGGGATACTATAGGGGGTGGTATTGAGAGTGTATGAGAGAGGGGGAGTAATAGGGGCAGTAGTGTGTGTGTGAGGGAGAGACAGTCACAGGGGGGCGGATGGGCTGTTGGAGAGCCCCACTGCCATGGGGAAAAAACTGTTTTTGTGGCATGAGGTTTTGGTCCTGATGGACCTTAACCTCCTGCCGGATGGGAGAGTCTGGAATAGATGGTGTCCAGGATGGGAGGGGTCGGCCACAATCTTCCCTGCCCTCCTTAAGGTCCTGGAGGTGTACAGCTCCTGGAGGGAGGGAAGGTTGCAGCCGATCGCCTTCTCTGCAGCACGAATGACCCGCTGCAGCCTGGCCTTGTCCCTGGCGGTGGCAGCGGCGAACCAGACGGTGATGGAGGAGGTGAGGATGGACTCGATGATGGCCGAGTAGAAGTGCACCATCATGGTCTGTGTGAGGTTGAATTTCTTCAGCTGCCGCAGGAAGTATATCCTCTGCTGGGCCTTACTGGTGAGGGAGCTGATGTTTAGCTCCCACTTGAGGTCCTGGGCGATGGTCGTGCCCAGGAAACGGAACAACTCCAGCGTGTTGACTGGGGAGCCGCGCAGGATGACAGATTGGTGTCTGGAGGTGCAGCCGTTGGTGTACAGGGAGAAGAGCAGAGGGGAGAGAACGCAGTCTTGGGGGTCACCGGTGATGATGGTCTGTGTGTCGGAGACTTGCTTCCCCAGCCTTACGTGCTGACTCCTGTCTGTTAGAAAGTCTGTAATCCACCTGCAGGTGGAGTCAGGCACGCTCAGCAGGGAAAGCTTGTCCTGTAGCAGAGCTGGGCTGATGGTGTTGAATGCGGAGCTAAAGTCCACAAACAGGTGCTGGAGGATGTAGTGGAGGGCTAAATTTACTGCGTCGTCTACAGATCTGTTGGCTCTGTAGGCGAACTGCAGTGGGTCCAGCAGGGTGTTGGTGATTGTCTCTAGGTGGTGGAGCACAAGGCGTTCAAAAGTCTTCATAATCACAGAGGTCAGAGCGACGGGTCTGTAATCCTGAAGACCTGAGATCCTTGGCTTCTTGGGGACCGGGATGATGGTGGAGGCTTTGAAGCAGGCAGGCACCCTGCAGGTTTCCAGGGAGGTGTTAAAAATCCCTGTAAACACTGGAGACAACTGGTCTGCACAGTGTTTGAGGGTTGCAGGTGAGACAGCATCTGGGCCGGCTGCCTTGTGGGGGTTTTGTCCTTTGAAGAGCCTGTTGACTTCCCCCTCCTGGATGGAAAGAGGTGTGAAGGGGGGGAGGGGTGTGCACAGGCTTGGTGTTTGTGGAGAAAGCTGGGGGGTGCTGGTGTTAACAGTGTTAACTGCTGGTGGCTGATGGCTGGGGGTTGAGGAGATGTATTCAGGACCGGCCCTCTGAATACTGCCGTTTGGCCTCCCTCATTGCCTTGCCAAACGCGTATTTAGCCTCTTTAAAGCCCTCTCTGTCACCACTCCTAAATGCCTCTTCCTTAACCAAACGAAGCTGTTTGAGCTTGGCTGTGAACCAAGGCTTCTCATTGTTGTAGTGAACCCTGGTGCGCGTCGGTATACAGCTGTCCTCACAGATGCTGATATACGACGTCACAGCCTCTGCATATTCGTCCAGACCGTCAGTGGCGGTCCTAAACATCTCCCAGTCCGTGCAGTCCAGGCACTCACGCAGATCCTCCACCGCTTCGCTGCTCCACTTCTTAGTCCTCTTCACAACCGGTCTGGCCAGTTTGACCCTCTGCCTGTAAGAGGGGATGAGGTGGACCAAGACGTGGTCGGAGTTTCCCAGCGCAGCGCGGGGAACGGCGTGATGGTGCATTAAATCCGCTGAAGGAGCCAGAAAGGTGGGAAAAAGATCTGATGGGGTGGATTCCCTGAGGTTCAGGATGTCTTCTCTAGAGAAAACAATCCGTGAACTTTCACAAAAAAAAAAAAGAAACACAAAAAAACAAGAAAAACAGAGCGCACCAACTCGCCGAGGCAGCCGTTGTTAGCGCCATCTTGGATATATCAAGATGGCGAGAGTCATCCCCTGAAGAGTGATTAGGGTGTGTATTGTTCGTTAATTGGTCCGGCGGCGTTGCGCAAGCTCGGGTAATAACGGGCCGTTATTATGCTCGTCAGCTGGTGAACGGCGGGGCTGGTTCTCCGTGTGGCAGCAGAGGGAAAGCAGCCAGATTAACCCCTCACCCTAACCCTAAGCCCGAGTTAACTCAGTGAAGAAAAAGACGGTCGTTCTTTCTTCGTGAAGAACGGGGGTCCGTTTCTTCCTTCTGCAGGGATGAGGGATCTGAAAGTCTGATGAACACAACAATAGCTTAACTCGTCCAGCGAGGTCAGGAACTGTGGCTAGGTCTTAAAGGGGAACGCTGCAGCGTTGGTACCTCCTGGAGGTCGCAATGGAAAGGGACGTCCTTAAAGGTGCGCTCTGCTTATATCTCCGGTGAGATTGTGGGCGTGTCACCGGAAAGACCCCACAGTTCCTGTGAGCCTCATCCAATGGGAGACCCCTGTTTGGATTCAAATGAAATCTCACACCCAGGTGGGCGATCTCAAAGAGCTGGCGGTTAGTCTTTGTTCCTTTGATCGGGCTTTTGATCTTACATGTAGGCCTGTCTTAAGGCTCCTTGCCTTGTAGGCCGCTCTTTGTCCCCAAAGACCTGGTGAGGGGAGGTCCCAACACCGTGAAGAAACCATGAAGAAACCATGAAGAAACCATGAAGAAACCATGATCCCTGCCTATCACACATTGCTCTAACACAGATGTGCCTCCATAACAGATAAAGAGAAAGTCAATGAATCGGTCATTTCACAAGTTGACTTGACTGATGAGGAAAAGCTGTTGAGCAGTTTGACTACTGTGTTCTGGGAGGTTTAGGTAAAGTGTTACATCATTTATAGAGGGATTACTGTGCTGTATAAAGCATTAAGTTGACAGGTTCATTAACTATGAAGGCCTATCAGCAGCGTGGACCATCACGTGCACTAACCGCTGTGTTCAGGAGCAGGCTGACCCACTTTCCTGACAGACCTTTTCATCACCTCGTTTTTCATCAGCTCCGCTGCCTGTCCCACCAAGCTGGACTTTGTCAACTGTCTGAGACTTGATAAATTGTTGGAGAGGTGCTGAAATGAGTCAGTGTGAGAGAGCACATGTGGCAGGGTGAAAAAACATCAGCATAAAAACACAGCATTTAAAATGAATGTACTACAATCCCTGTTTCTGTCAAATCCACTAAGAAGTTCCAAGACCCAAGTTCAGAGATGTATCCCCAGTTCAAGCCTAATATGCAACATAAAGCCACATATTATAAACATACTACAGTATGTATCAGCATACATTAACAATGAATACCACTAATACTGCCTGGCCTCTTACTGTACCTGCCCATCACTGAGAGCCTATGCACTCTTCAGGCTTCACTGAGAGCTTAGTCATGCAAAAACATGCTATCTACAGGAAGGGGAGGGAAACCCAAAATAGAGCATGCATATGAAATCCATTCATATTGATGAATGCGTTAACGTGCACTCCAGGGACTTGCTGATACCGATTTATGATACATAGGCAATATCCGATTATCACACATGAAGATGCAGTATATAACTCCCAGCAAGCATGCTGGTGCTGTGTGAACCAACGCACGGGCATCGATCACGGTGACGTCCCCCACCATCATACGTGGATGTACTGAGGAGAGATGCAGGAGAGTGCTGGCGAGCTAGCTAGGACGACCCAATGATATCAAATCCGATAGTTGTATTATCACTCTTTTACATCCACTGAGTTTTTCCTGGCCACGGTGCGCTCCGGTGCAAGGCTGTTGGTGGGATCTCTTGTTGGGTCTCTAAACTATAGAGTACGGTCTAAGACCTGCTCTATATATAAAGCGTCTCGAGATAACTTCTGTTATGATTTGACGCTATATGAAAATAAATTGAATTGAATTGAATTGAATTATATGATTTAGCCAGTCAAATAATCTAACATTATAAGTGTATCACCAGACACTTGAGAGGTAATGATACTACATTCTTAGTTCAAATATTGTATGACAGTTGGTGCAAGTTTACTTTTTAAGTTATAAAAGCTCATTCAACAGGTATTTGTATCATCTATTACTGATGTACCATCTGTTGGTTCTTAACGGCCAAAATACAAATACACATAATGCACAGACGTGGCATGAAACATCAGCATACCCGCAGCAGAGGGCGTCCATTATAATCAACTGAAGCTGCTACACTGACCACAGAAGCCGCACGCACCTGTGCTGGCATCGCATTGGCATTTCCATGTGTTCCTGGATGGGAGGGTGAGTGGTGCTTCACAGCATTGGATGCCTGATGGGTGTGCCTCTAGGCGGTGTCACGGTACATGATTGATGAAACAGGAAACCAATGAAACATTTCCCCATCTTTATTTCAAGCATGGAGGGATAGCAGGTATATAAATACAGGATTGTTTGCACTGTCGTCTGTCACGGACAGAAGAAGAAAGCCGATCTTCATCCTGCTGTACCTTCCTACAACTGCGCAGACACTTCTCGGCTGCACCTGATTGGACATATGCTTTCACTCATGGGCTGTCTGCTCCTGAATTTTGCTGTACATTATCCCTTACATATTAGTTACTGATGATTTATAGGATAGGTACAAGTCATATCACTACAGCCTGATTTTCATCATCTAAATATTTCAAACTGTGACATTTCCATGGTGGCTGCAGATGTTGCACACAGTCTTACATCTTTAAAAATAAATTAGAGACATGAAGCTGAATGAATTATAGATAGAAACTGGAAAGATCATCCACACAATAGTGAAATGTACTCCTGAGTCATCATCTGCAGTATCACGTGGGCTCTTGTTTGTGCATTTAGGCTTGGTAGCATCAGATGGTTGCAGTCTGCTGGCTTTTAGGACTTTGATGCTGAACTGCTGAGCAGCTGTGGAAGACTTCTATAGAAGACCCGTATGGTTGTTCTCTGACTGGACTGTCTTATATGCAGTATCAAGAGGTAAACAACAGAACAACAGATGCTGACCTCATGACAAGGTTGATACAATCAGTCATTCACCTTAGGACCTCCTCAATACAGCTGACTCTAATCTGACTACCTCACAACTTAAACACAGACAATCACATCCCCAAATCAATACATTGATTATTCAATCTAAGATGGTCATTTCCCACACAGCAAAGGACAAGAAGAATTCTGTCATTTGTCAGTGGTTTGTGTGTCCCAGTGACCCTGGTAGCTGTGTTGTTGGGGGCAATAGCTCCTGGTAGGGTCTCCCAAGGTAAAGTTGTCCCAGGACGGGAGCCAGACCAAGAGCGATTCACAGACCTTATATGAATCGTTGTGAAACTGGGGCCCCCTTCTAGAGACGGACCTGGGAAGGGATCCCCCCGGTGAGCGTCTGGTGGCCGGACATTGGCTGAGAGCTGGTGTGTTGGAATTCTCCCCGGAGTTCGAGAGGGTCACCTCCATGCAACTGCGAGTTGCTGAGAGGAAATCTCTGACTGTTGTTTGTGCTTATGCACCGAACAGCAGCTCAGAGTACCCGACCATCTTGGATTCTCTGGGTGGCACTTGAAAAGGGCACCGACTTGGGACTCTATAGTTCTACTGGGGAACTTGAACGCTTGCGTGGGCAACGATGGAGAACCCTGAAGGGGGGTGATGGGGAGGAACGGCCTGCCTGATCTGAACCCGAGTGGTACTTTGTTGTTGGACTTCTGTGCTAGTCATGGATTGGCCATAACGAACACCATGTTCAAGGATAAGGTGCACTTGGTACCAGAACACCTTAGGCCAACGATCGATGATCGTCTTTGTAGTCGAGATAGACAACCATTCATACTCACATTCACACATACGGGAACCTAATTATCCCAACATGTGTTTGGACTGTGGGAGGAAGTCGGAGAAAACCCACAGGAACACAGGGAGAACATGCAAACTGCACACAGAAGGACCCAAGCTGGCCAGCGGGTAGTCTACAACAGCAAACTGTAATTTATACCCTACTTAGCTATATTACTTTCACTATTCTATGTACTGTGTCTTCTGGAGAATATTGATTTAGAGACAGAAACAGAGGCATTTGGCGGTCTCTATTACCTGCTCTTCATCTGTCACTGTGGGAGTCACTTCATCACTTTATTTTAGATCCACTTGTTGGTGATGAAAACTTGATGGGTCTCTCTAACAGAATATAAAAACATGGTGCAGTGTTTCCCATCGTCTGCAGTTTTCCCCATAAACCTTGTGTTATGAAGTCCTACTGTGAGCCTGCAGGTCCTCTCCTCAGCTGAACACTCTATTCATTAGGCTTGATCAAACTGTCAACTGGGCAGCCGAGGCTCCCACAACACATCCCAGTGAAGGTCAGGAATGAGGAGAATATCGATTTGGAGACAGAAACAGAGGCATTTGGCAGTCTCATCTCACTCCTCTACTCCCTGCTCATCATCTGTCACAGCGGGGAGCCATTGTTCAATCGTCTATTCAATGGTGATACAAGGGCAGAAGTGTGCACTGCTCCTTCCATGGACTTCTGCAGTGATGTTATGCATGTCAAAGTCATTACATGCAGTTGGTGTCTGACACACAATTGAATGGCTCTTTCAGAGGAATCCTGACCTTATAGACTCTACAGTGAAGGAGAGCACAAACACAACTTAAAACCATTACATACTGTTTGGGTCTGAATTGGTCTACAGTATATTTGCATTTGAGAAAAATAAAAAGATCATAAATGACATTCATTAAGGGGCCATGTCCACCAAAGTATTTCCTCCTGAGGCCAGGATTCTGCAATTGGAGCACCGTGTATTTACGCTACGCAATTTTTTTTTCCAAAATGTTCATCTCTGTGTAAAAAACTGTACTCGTCACTTTTAACCCAGCCGTCTAATCACAGTGGAGGAGGTGCGCGACAAATAGCATACCACAAAGACATGATCAAATGTGTTCAGACACAGCCTATACAATAGCTTTACCTCAGGCAAACACTTAATCAGACATTGTTGCTTACTTTGACTGTAATGCTCCCATTTCAAAAGATATGATCAATACGATCAAATTGATGGGCACACAGATGTACAAAAACATCTTCCCCAAATTTCTCTTCCGTTTTTTTTTGTTTTTTCGTATGAATGTTCATTGAAATGATTCCTTCAAGCATTGACTAGCAAAAAAAGGTCAAGTGACAACTATAAGCATATATATACGTATATATATATATATATATATATATGTGACATTTACTTATTTGTTTATTAAATGAAGTCTCTTTTGTGGTATTTGTGGTTGTAGACATCATTTTCTCATTATATGTATTTTGTATAGGGCTGGGTGTTTTTGAGTACCCACTGAAATGTCTACACAGTGTCGACAGAATGGATCGAGGACTGGTCAGATTTGTAGTTTCTTTGCTGACCCTTTAATCAGGAAATTATTCTAACTTTAGAATATTATTTACTCAGGCAAAGTTCTTTATGTAAAGAAATGAAACCCATTCCTAGAGCAGTGTACAGTATGCACACTTCAGCTACATCGTGTCAGAGCATGTGTGGCACCCTGGACATTTTAGGGTTAAGGATTGTGCCCAGAAACCTGTATGTCATTATTTTGGTACCCCCGCCATGGTTATTTTTGTAATTATTATTATTATTACCATTATTATTTCTAAAGCGCTTGGTGTCACTTAAAAGACAGTACAAAGGACAGTAAACCCACCTGCTTTAGTGTCAAGTAATTCTAAGACAACATTTTGTATTGACCAGTAGGTGGCGGTAGTGGCTTTGATATGTCAGCGACTGGCGCTCTTATTCTTCTGTAGCCGGAAGTCAGCGCAGTCGTAACATAACAGTCAGGAAAGCAGTGGAGAACAAAGCCGGCATTCATCCTTGACTGTTCTTTTACTATGTTTACAGGTGAGAGACGTACACAAGCGCCATATATAGTACTGATAATTGTGTGTTAAGTTTATTATCGTTTATGGGGCCGTGTGTTTATGTTTATAAGTGTGATGTACGTCACGGAGTTAGTCCGCTAGCTAATGCTAACAAAGGCTAGCTTGAATAGCTATTTTAGGTCCGTGGCGCGGGAACGGTACAGGTCACGGTTGTGTATTGATTGTGTAAATGTATTCCCATCTAAGATGCAGTGACATCGTAAACAAATGTTCAGTTGTTGATATAATTAATCTGTAATATGTTCAGAGGTTGATATAATTAGTATAATATGTTCAGAGGTTGATATAAGTAATTTATGTTCAGTGGTTGATATAATAAGAGTGTGTATTAGAGGCTGCACAGTTGCCATGGTGATTTGGTAATGATAGTTTCAGGATAGATTTAGCTTATGGTATATTGTGTACTGAATACTTCCATTGTATTACTTGATAGTGATTTAGTGATATTTAGTTACTGTATAGTTATTCTTCTGTAGCCGGAAGTCAGCGCAGTCGTAACATAACAGTCAGGAAAGCAGTGGAGAACAAAGCCGGCATTCATCCTTGACTGTTCTTTTACTATGTTTACAGCTGAATAAATGTACCTGGCACCTGGATGAGAAAACCCTGTCTCATCATTCAGTGTGTGGGTAACATAATCTGGCGAGCTAGCCAGGAGGGACTGTTTGGACGGCAGAAAGAGATGCAGTTCCTTCTAAAGAGACGAACCTAGACAAGTGAAGACAAGATAAAGATGGAGCAACTCCAGGACAACATCAGTGCAGTGCTGTGGACACTTGGGCAACCAGAACTCATCAATGTGTGCCAGCGTCTCAAGTGCAGTGAACCAAAAGGGGAGGGATTTAGAGAACAATCCCGTCGGGCCCTGATTCGGTTAACAGAGAGCACTTTGAGCGAGATTGAAGAGAGTGAGGAATCTCACGTGTTCCAGCAGTTTCTGAGTGAACTTTCTTTATACGTACAATCATTACAAAGAAATGACGGTGACAAAGTAGAAAAACAACAAACTGAGCCTAGTGAACTAGAGAGACTGAGACAAGAGTACACACAGCTTCAGCAGGCTCAGGCAGAGGCACGTCGTGCTCTGGAGGAGAAGATTGAGGTGCTGGGGACCCAGCTGAGCAACACAACAGCGTTAAAAGAGAGGGAGGCCATTCAGCCTGCACCCATCACAGCACCAGAAGTGACTTTGAGAAAAGATTTCCGGATTTGGGGTCAGATAGGGGAGGCTGGACAGAGGGACAAATTATCTTTCACCAGTCTGACCAACCAGATTGAATCAGGGCGGAAGAAGGGCTACACAGAGACTGAAATCATCGAAGCAGTGATTAAAGCAGTAAGTCCTGGCCTTCACCTTCGAGACTTGCTGGAGGTTAAGCGGGACCTCACACTCTCCATATTGAGAACCATACTGAGAGGACATTACAAAGTGGACTCATCATCTGACCTGCTCAATGGACTCATGAACATATCCCAAGATCCCAAGGAATCAGCTCAAGCCTTTTTGTTCCGGGCAATCGAGCTCAGAGAGAAACTGCTCTGGAAGTCTGGTGATGAGGAGGAAGGGGAACAGTTCAGTCCAGACTTAATCCAGCGTAAGTTTCTGCGCTCATTAGAGACTGGTATGTTTAGTGAGGCAGTGAAGTTTCAGCTGAAACCTCACCTTAGCAACCATAAAGTCACAGATGAAGTCCTGATAGAAAAGATAAATGAGGCTGCCAGTCTCGAGTTAGAGAGGCAAAATAAGCTTAGGAGAAACATCACAGTCAAGCCTCCCAGAGTAAATGAGATCCATACAGAACAGCAACAGCGACCTAACAACAGTCACTTGCCTCTGAACAATGAAACAGACTCAAATGATGAAACACAGTCAAAAGGGGATGTGGTAGTCTCCACAAAGAAAAAACAAGGACAGAGTAAAGAGCCTGATCCAGAGACTACCAAGCTTATTGAGGGCCTCAAGGCTGAATTTCTTGAGGTGAAGAAAATGTTTCAGGAGACACTAGAAGCAACAAAGCCAAGACCCAGTACAGACAACCGGCCACCATCAGCTGCAAGGTGTGCAAGAGGATGCCAGGCATGCAGAGAGGCTCAGGCCGGCGACACATGTAGACACTGTTATCGCTGTGGGCTAGAAGGCCATCTTTCTCGTGGTTGCAGGCAGGGCAGATTCACGCAGGGAAACGGGAGGGGGCTGCTGATGCGGGACCCACAGTAGCCCACCCACTCTCCAGGTCCCAGGTAAATTCTGTTTCTCTGCAAAACACCTCCTCACCTTCTCAAGAGCGAAATGATCACACAGACACCCTATCTGCCACCCCACTGCCAGACAGCAGCAACCTCAGAAGTGACACATCCACAAGTTATGTGCCTTCACAACGTCAAGCCAAGCTCATCAGTCTCATCGGGAGAAGATGTATGGTCCAGTGCCATCTAGACAATGTACCTGTCGAGGCTCTATGGGACACTGGTGCTCAGGCAAGTCTCATCAATAATGACTGGCGAAAAAAACACCTTCCACACAGCACTGTCAGGCCGCTTACTGAGCTTTTGGGGACAGAACCGCTGGTGGCATTAGCTGCAAATGGGAGTGAAATCCCATATGATGGGTGGATCGAAACTGAGTTTTATTTGGACTGTGACACTCATCCAGAAAAGACACTATTAGTTCCCATGTTAGTATCCAGTGATCCCAACGTGGCAGAACAACCCATTATAGGATTCAACGTGATAGAAGAAGTAGTGGGTAAGTGGGGAAAGCGACAGCCATGGTCACAATACTACCAGAGGATCAGCCGCATTTTCTCAGTGTCAGTGAAAACAGCTAAGGCAGTGCTAAAGGTACTACACACAGATCAGAGCCCATGTGTGGGGACAGTGCAGACAGGGAAGAGGGGAATACACCTGGCTGCTGAACAGATAACCACTACCTATGTCCGTGCACATGTTGGAGCCCAGTTTGCAGGACAAAGTCTGTTGTTTGTTCCTGATGTGCTGTCACAGCTGCCTGAGGGTCTAGTCATCCAAGAGGGACTGGTCACTATCAGTGAGGGAAGGTCAGTACACATCCCTGTCTCAGTTGCTAACATCAGCAAGCTTGATGTCACCTTAATCCCTCGCACCATTCTGGGACACCTAGAGGAAATAAAGGCAGTATATCCCATCACAGTGGAGTCCTCTGACGAGACACCAGAGACAGCTGATAAGACACCGGAGACAGCTGGACAAAATACAGCACAGCCTCCCATTCAGCTAAATGAGGTAATCAGCAACACACAACACAGCCAAAAGCCATCCCAGTGGGATCCTCCAGTGAAACTAGACCATCTAAGTGAAGAGCAGCAGCAGATTACGAGACAGATGTTACAAGAGGAATGTCATGCTTTTGCTTATGATGACCAGGATGTTGGATGCATTCCCACCTTAAATGTGCACATCACACTGCATGACACCACACCTGTTCGAAAAACCTACATGTCAGTGCCAAAACCGCTGCACCAAGAGGTGAAGGAATACCTCCAAGATCTGCTGAATCGTGGGTGGATTTCAGAGTCAAGGTCACCCTACTCCTCCCCGATCGTCTGTGTTCGCAAGAAGTCAGGTGAATTGAGGCTGTGCTGCGATTACAGAGAACTCAACAGGAAATCTGTACCAGACAGACACCCGATTCCAAGGATCCAGGACATGCTAGACTCCCTGCACGGCAGCTCCTGGTTTTCAGTTCTTGATCAGGGCAAAGCATATCATCAGGGGTTCCTGGACCCTGAAAGTCGCCACCTCACAGCCTTTATAACACCCTGGGGCTTATACCAATGGAACCGCATACCCTTTGGCCTTAGCTCAGCTCCAGCAGAGTTCCAAAGGAGTATGGAGGACTGTCTGAGGGGCCTTCGTGATGTCACCTGTCAGCCATATTTAGATGACAACCTAGTTCACTCTCCTTCATTTGACGGTCATGTAGACCACATCCGTGCTGTCCTGCAGAGATACCAAAAACATGGTGTCAAATTGAGTCCAAAGAAATGTGATGTATTCAAGCGGAAAGTTCGCTTTCTCGGGCGGATGGTGTCAGAAGAAGGATACACCATGGATCCAACTGAAATAGCTCCTGTTCAAGCTCTGAAAGACCGACCACCATCCACAGTAGGGGAGTTGAGCAGAGTCCTTGGCTTCCTCTCCTATTACAGGGCCTATATCCCAAACTTCTCTAAGTTAGCAAAACCGCTGTACCAGCTTCCGACCCTGCCTCCAGACAGAGCTCCACCACCTGTGCTAAGAACAAAGGGAAAAAAGGTTAGTGCAAAACAGAGGGGCCGACCACCACCCAATACACCTATTTGTTGGACCCAGAGCCACCAAGATGCTTTTAATAGGTTGATTGACTGTCTAATAGAGCCACCTATTTTGAGCTATCCTGATTTTGCAGAGCCATTCATACTCCACTGTGATGCTTCACAAGAGGGCTTGGGGTCTGTGTTGTACCAGAAACGAGAAGGCAAGATGAAGGTGATTGCATATGGTTCACGGACATTAACATCCCCTGAGAAAAACTATCATATGCATTCTGGAAAGCTGGAATTCTTGGCCTTAAAGTGGTCAATTTGTGAACGCTTTCGTGACTATCTTTATTATGCCCCACATTTCGTCGTCTACACGGACAATAACCCCCTGACATATGTCCTCACAACTGCAAAACTAAATGCTACAGGCTATCGGTGGGTGGGTGAATTGGCTGACTTCAACTTCATGATCAGGTACCGACCAGGCAAGAGGAATGCAGATGCTGACGGTCTCTCAAGGTTACCACTCAACATCAACCAGTACATGGACCAGTGCACAGCAGAGGTACAACAGGATGTGATCAGGGCTGCCGTGGAGAGCACTGTGATACAGAGGAAAAGCTCTTTTCACGAGACCGCGGTAGTCAGCCAGAATGCCATCAGCTTAGTGCAAGACACCACATCACTGTCTGTTGGAAAGTCTCTCTCACAAGAGGAAATCAGAGTGAGTCAAGATCAAGATGCTGTGATTGGTCGTGTCATGCATTACAAAGCCAACAACTATCTGCCAAAAGGTCGTACTTTAAAAGCAGAGTCACCTGATGTAAAAATCTTGTTGAGACAGTGGAGCAGACTACATGTAAATGATGACGGAGTCCTCTACAGGAGAGCTAATGGCAGAGATCAGCTCCTCCTTCCCAAAGAGCACCATGACACTGTGTTCAGAGAACTGCATAAAGAAATGGGACATTTGGGGGCAGAAAGAACACTGGGACTAATAAGAGACAGGTTCTACTGGCCCCGAATGCAAAGTGATGTGGAACACTTTGTGATGCATGCCTGTGAATGTCTGAAGAGGAAACGGCCAAGTAAGCCCACCAGAGCCCCACTGACCCCCATTACCACTACCTATCCTTTTGAGCTTGTGTCAATTGACTTTTTACATCTGGAGACCTGTAAACATGGCTATGAATACATTCTAGTGGTGATGGATCACTTTACACGCTTCGCACAAGCGTACGCAACAAAAAACAAGTCAGCTAAGACAGTGGTGGAAAAAGTCTTTGATGACTTTGCCCTCAATTTCGGCTTCCCAGCAAGAATCCATCACGACATGGGCCGGGAATTTGAGAACAAGATGTTTTCCCAGCTGCAACAGGTCTGTGGCATGCGTGGCTCTCACACTACTCCATATCACCCACAAGGTAATGGACAAGTGGAACGTTTCAATAGAACTCTTCTGTCCATGCTGAGAACACTGACTGATGCTGAAAAGGCTGACTGGAAGAACTCACTGGCGAAAGTAGTGCACGCCTACAACTGCACTCGAAGCGACGCTACTGGGTTCTCCCCTTACTTTTTGTTGTTCGGCCGCACTCCCAGACTCCCTGTGGATATCTTGTTCAACTTACCATCACAGGAGCAACAAGTTAGCTATGAGGAGTATGTGGCTAAATGGCAGTCACGGATGAAAGAGGCTTATGAGATTGCAGGAACAGCAGCTCAGAAAGAAGCTTCTAGAGGCAAAACATACTACGACAAAAAGACCTACGGAGCCCAGCTTCATCCTGGCAACAGAGTCCTGCTCCGCAACCTCACTGAAAGAGGAGGGCCTGGCAAGCTTCGTTCACACTGGGAGGATACAGTGTATGTGGTGGTCAGTCAAAAGAGCCCTAACATCCCTGTTTATGAGGTCAAGCCGGAGAGAGGAGGTAAGAGCCGCACAGTACACAGAAATCTGTTGCTTCCGTGTGACAGCCTACCTATTGAAAGACCAGAGACAGAAGAGCAGGACAAAAGAAAGAGGGGCTTGAGACAAAACAGAGGGAAAACTCAGCAACAGCTACTACCTCAGGACATGGATATGGAAAGTGAGGATGAAGGTGAATTTGTGTGGCGGGTTCCATATCAGGACAACCATGACGGCAGAGTTAATGCTCCAAATCCTGAAACAGAGGCCTGTGAAGCAAGACTGGATGCTGGAGGAGAGGAGGAACTTCAGCTGCAGACAACACAGGATCAACACAGCCTACATGAGCAGACATCTGATGTAGAACAACATCAACAAGGAGACAGAGACTCAGACACAGAACAGGGGTCATCACCTGTGGCACGGCATGTTCACCCTCAGAGAGAGCGGCGACGGCCAAGTATGCTGACGTATGATGCACTGGGACAACCTACAGTGAGACAAGCTGGTATGGACAGTATTGAGGTGGACACACCAACACCTTGTTTCCAGACACTGTGGAGACCTTGGATGCCCACAGACATAAAGACAATACGCTAGAGACTGGAGTAACAAACTCATAACAGGTTATGATAAGAGCAAGAATGTGAAAAAACAACATCGTAAACAACACACAAGAATATAACGCGCATCTTAAAGTACATAATGTGGTGTCATAAATTGAAACTGAGATGGTGACAAACACACGTTATGGTGTCTTAATATGTAAACATGAGAAAGGTGGTAACAGACTATAGTGAAATGTTGGCCGATAAGTGAGTCTAGTTACAGTAGAGAATTCCTCCTAAGGAGGTGTACATGTTTATGGATCTTGAATGGAAAAGAATGGTTACCCTCGACAATATTTTGTGTTGTGTATCAATTGATCAGTACTAACTTCTTCTATGAGTTTTAACTGTGTCTAATTGAACATGGTGTGAAGAATACCTTAATTGGACAGGTATTTGCTATTGGTGTATGTAACCACAGTGATTATTCAAGCAGAGACACCAGTAGTACAGTTATAGGTGTGTGTGGAGTTAAGAAAAAAAATTTAATACATTTTTTATTTTTCTTAAGTAGGGGAGGGTGTGGCACCCTGGACATTTTAGGGTTAAGGATTGTGCCCAGAAACCTGTATGTCATTATTTTGGTACCCCCGCCATGGTTATTTTTGTAATTATTATTATTATTACCATTATTATTTCTAAAGCGCTTGGTGTCACTTAAAAGACAGTACAAAGGACAGTAAACCCACCTGCTTTAGTGTCAAGTAATTCTAAGACAACATTTTGTATTGACCAGTAGGTGGCGGTAGTGGCTTTGATATGTCAGCGACTGGCGCTCTTATTCTTCTGTAGCCGGAAGTCAGCGCAGTCGTAACATAACAGTCAGGAAAGCAGTGGAGAACAAAGCCGGCATTCATCCTTGACTGTTCTTTTACTATGTTTACAGGTGAGAGACGTACACAAGCGCCATATATAGTACTGATAATTGTGTGTTAAGTTTATTATCGTTTATGGGGCCGTGTGTTTATGTTTATAAGTGTGATGTACGTCACGGAGTTAGTCCGCTAGCTAATGCTAACAAAGGCTAGCTTGAATAGCTATTTTAGGTCCGTGGCGCGGGAACGGTACAGGTCACGGTTGTGTATTGATTGTGTAAATGTATTCCCATCTAAGATGCAGTGACATCGTAAACAAATGTTCAGTTGTTGATATAATTAATCTGTAATATGTTCAGAGGTTGATATAATTAGTATAATATGTTCAGAGGTTGATATAAGTAATTTATGTTCAGTGGTTGATATAATAAGAGTGTGTATTAGAGGCTGCACAGTTGCCATGGTGATTTGGTAATGATAGTTTCAGGATAGATTTAGCTTATGGTATATTGTGTACTGAATACTTCCATTGTATTACTTGATAGTGATTTAGTGATATTTAGTTACTGTATAGTTATTCTTCTGTAGCCGGAAGTCAGCGCAGTCGTAACATAACAGTCAGGAAAGCAGTGGAGAACAAAGCCGGCATTCATCCTTGACTGTTCTTTTACTATGTTTACAGCTGAATAAATGTACCTGGCACCTGGATGAGAAAACCCTGTCTCATCATTCAGTGTGTGGGTAACACATGCATAAAGAGTTTCCTGGTTATTGATATAAAAAGATCTAAAAATAAAAACAATCTGATTGTCCCCACGGAGAATTCAGTCAGTGACTTTGCAGTGAAAGAGCTCAGTGGTTTTTATGTCTCTCCTCACATGAACTGTGTAAAAGATAAAGCACTGAAGGGGACACTCAGTGCACGGGGTTGGTCTTATTAGCAACGGGGTAAAAGATCTGTTATCTGGACCAGCAGATGAAACATTTTGAGAACAGTCCTAAATAATCAACTGCTAAGGTGAATGTATGCAGCTGTCTGAATGGTGGATTGTATTGCATGAGATCCCTCTGGGAAACAAGCCAAGCCAATTGGCATTTATTGGGAGCAGAGGATATGGGAAGCAGCAGCGTTGCAGTGAATACCCAAACAGGTTGAGGCCGAGCCGGTACTGTGAGAGTGTCAAATAAAGCATCTGGGGACTTTAGAAAGGGGCAGCGCACAGACCAAGCTCCTGTTTTTCTTCATCACCTAATTTCCAAGGCAGAGAGAGGCACGGTAAAAATAGCAGACCCTATAGCTTGTTCTTCTAGGCCAGCACAGTGCTGCTGTCTCAGACTGCTACTCAGCAAAGGCCGGCTGATTAAGTGTTTCTGCGTCTGGGCTTTGAAGAGACAGACAGAAAGAGAAAGAGAGAGACTGGAAACATGTTTCTGAGAGTAAGAGAACATTTGAATTTAAAATGAGTGTTGGAGCCAAATTAGAGGACTGAAAACAGGCATCACTGTGGGCATGGAAACAAGCAGCGCTGTCAGAGCAGAATAGAACAAAGTACAACAAGGCAGCCACTTCCTGACAATGCACACATTGTTTGGACTATTACTGAAGGCAGAACATGGACTCCATTAGACCTTGACAATGTACAGCGGTACCAATAAAGCAGCCGGTGAAAATCAAGCCTGTTTGCTGTTGAGTCGGAGCCGTGGGGTCTGTCAGAACCAGGTATCGTAGACGGTAAATTAATTTTATTCAGTTGCCTGAAACATGAATTCATGGAGTTACGTCATCATATAATATTATATTGATCAGTTTACTGTATCGGTCAAAAAGAGAGAGAAGATAACTACCACCAACTCTAATCAGGCTTTAATAGGTACATTTAAACTCTTTAAACAAGCAACAGTCCTGGTTTCAACCATAAAGGACATTTGATCCAGACACTAATACAGCTACTGTTATGAGCTCACTATAGCCACAGTTCACTGGAAGACTCTACAGCTTCTCCCCATGTCCATTTGACATTTTATTGAAAATATATCCATTTTCCAAAAACTCTGGTTTTAATGAACAGGATGTGTTTCCAGTTACCTCACACTTGTGATGCAAAATCACATTCTTTGTATCTCTCAGAGAAATAGAAACAGGTTTAGCTCACAGTTAAAGAGGACATGGAACATTCATGTTTTGGCTCTTGTAGTGCCCGCATCTGTTAGAAATAACACCAAAAAGCTGTTAACACCATAGATATGATATATGACACATGAAATTTATTTTCTGAATTTCTACCTAGTTATCTAGCTAGCTAGCCGCCATGTTGGAGTGACCCCATGGCATTCATAACTAGAAGTGCGCTCGGAGAGCGCAGACCACTGCCAAGGCAGGTTTCATGTACGTTTCACCGTCTCTACCGTTCTACCTGTTGGACTCAGCCAAGCCAACCAACCTTGTGATGTCACAGACTAGAGTAAATGGTCAAAGCTAAATGGACTTGGTAAATGCATACAGCACCTTTCTAGTCTTCCGACCACTCAGAGCTCTTTACACTACATGTCAGCATTCACCCATTGACAAACCCATTGACACACACATTCACACACATTCACACACACATATTTACACACCGATGTCAGAGGCTGCCATGCAAGGAGCCTACCTGCCCATCAGGATCTGATCTAAATACTCCGATGGTTCAGCCTTCAGGAGCTGTTTAGGGTTCAGTATCTTGCTCAAGGACACTTCCTCTAATACAGTTTTCATTATTTATCAATACATGTTGATCATATTTAGCCTCGTGCTTATTATCATATGATGAATTTTGCCCCCCTGTGCCGCCTGCACCAGTTAAATAGGTCATCAGTCATTTGCTCGTATGCAGTCAGATGGAGATGTTGATGGGACAGAGGATCAGGAGACGGTGGAGGCAGAGGGTCCACCAGCCAAACACCACATACATCTGCTCACGCACTCTCACTTTGTGCACGACCAGCTCTGTTTCCTCAGCAGAAAACCGCTCGCTTATCCAATTTACCAAATCATCCGTTTAAATAGCGACGCGCCCGGTGCAGGACCACCTGGCTTTTAAAGGGACACTCTGATAAGTTTAGTTCCTGTTACGCCCAAAACACACCTCAGATTGATTAAGAGACTAAATACAACCTCTTTGTCTCTTGTGCCTTACTCTGCACACAGATTATGCACCGCCTAACTAGCAATATTAGAGTTAGACACGCCCTAAATGCACTTGCATCATGCACTTTAGACCATGCGTTTTAGATGGTTTAAAGAAGACCCTACTGTAGATGTATAGGCCCCCCACACAGCAGCAGTGAATTTAAGTCAGTTTACACATTTTTGTAGTATTTTAGGGTACTCTCAATTCAATTAAATTCAATTCAATTTATTTTTGTATAGCGTCAAATCACAACAGAAGTTATCTCAAGACGCTATATATATAGAGCAGGTCTTAGACCGTACTCTACTTCTCACTCAATCACTCAGAGTGCAGATTTGACTTTGGAAATAGTGATTGCATTAATTTACTTATTTGAAGTCATAACTGAGAAGACCTGATAAAACCTGTTCTACTGCCAGCTGTGAACTGAGTTACCAACCAATCCGACTGCTGCTGTAATGTTTTAATTTGGGCTCCCAGGTTCCCTCTTCTCTCAGCCTAATGAATTATGTTTGATAAAAGAACAACTGTTGTTCCCTCTGCTGGTTCTCAGCTAAATGTTTACCAACTTCAGGGTGTAGAGAAGCAATTAGCTCTCTGATTAAAAGTCCATCAGCATTAATGAGCAGGCAAGGCTGTCAACACTTCAGTCCCATGGAGAGGTGTGTGTGGGGGGGGGTCCAGGGAAGTTAGCGGCAGTGTGTGCTGTCCCCAGGTTCAGACCCGGCTTTAATAACCAGATTCAGAGCAGGAAAGTCAGCAGAGAACTACATGAAGTAGTGCAGGCAGAAGTGGGCCATTATCCAAGCCCTATGGCTATGCTGAATGTGACGATGTCCCCCTGAGGACAGAGAACCAGGAGAGCTTTCAGCTGATGCATGTGGAGAAGCCTTCAGGTGCAGGTGAGTAATTATTGTGAGGTGTGAAGGAACTGGCCTTCTACCTCCGAGAGGTCAAGGCCCAGTTACGTGCTGGTTAATCTTGTGTGACAAAGAGATTTTCCAAACAGACGGGTTAAAGCATAATAATACAATTTATTCCGAACAATCAATGTTGCATAAGTAAAATAAAAGAGTATACAGATATCTGGATCCAGTCTACGTGTCCCTGACAACATACAGTGCATGGGTCAGTTCGTGAAGTCTGAACCCCGAGCTATCCCTGATCCAGCGTTTTTATGGTTTACACAATATCAATAGTCATGAGCTTATGGCACGTGATGTTTTTGCTGCATATCTTCTTCTTTGTTTCTCCTTCTGACTCCTTTCTCTCCTTGACTTTGCAAAAAGAACAGAATGTGCATCCTCCCTGTCCTCGCAAACACTTCATGCACAACAAATCCAACAATCAGGTTATTGCAGGTCATTGTAAGCACTTTTGTACATAATAAATCCAACAGACCCTCTTTTGAACTTAACTAAGTTCACCTACAGATATATTTATTATAAGCATAGATAATGTTACGAACAGATGTATTAATTATAAGCATAGATAATGTTACGAACAGATGTATTAATTATAAGCATCATCACACAACCTCTTCAGGGTCAACATCTTCACTATCCCCCACCATTTCCAGGAGACCCTGTCTCTCAGCTTGGAACATGGCCATCTGATAAGAAGGAGGTGCATCCGGATGCTTTCGTTGCACAGCAGAAATAATCACACGCTCAATGAGGTGGCGAATACATGGAATACAGCAACAACCACATCATACTAAGCATGCACACACAGCAAGGATTGAGGAGAATAGAGATACCACCATGGACTTCCATTTCCCAAAGGTACGGTCTAACCAGTCGTTAATGGGGCTGTTGATACCTGAGTCATCGTGCATCGATTTAGACAGCGTCCGGAGCCCCTCTAGCGCCTTAGTTACAGTCCCGTCCGGCGCTGTATTGTTAGGGATGAAAATACAACATGAGTCTTGGAACATTGAGCATACACCGCCTTTCTCTGCCAGCAGCATATCTAATGCCATTCTATTTTGGATCACCATCAGTGACGTAGGAGCCATTTGTTCAGCTAGTCCGGCAATTGCATCACGGGTTAGATTAGTCAAACGGAGAACATTATAGTGGATGTAGTTAATGCGGTCAACATTTTTGTTAGGAGTGATAGGGAACAGAGCACTTATTATAGGTATGTTTTCAAAACCTGCAGCTATTTGGTCAGCTAGTTTATATTCATTAGGGACTCCTCTAGGTACTCCAATGGCATCGATGTATGTAGGATTGTTAATCTGGAGATCAAAACTTCTCCTCTTTCGGGTGTGCACTTCTGAGCCAATTATGGTCATCGGGACAGCTAGTCTAACTAGGGAACACACACCTGACCAATTGGCCGGCAGGCTTACTATCAGGGTACCCTTCCCACAGTACCAGAAAAGGTCTCCTCTAGCTAAAGTCCAGTTGGCGGAGTTGGTCCAATTGGTTACATCTACCATACTGTCACACCATGAACCACTCCCAAGTGACATATTTATTTTCCCTGTTCTGTTAAAACATACGTAATGTCCTTTTTTGGGTACAAACAGGGGAGGAATGGTGGTGTTGGGAATCAGGGGATACACTTCAAGCAGAGCAGTACAGTTAGTGAGATTTGTACCAGGTGTGAACATAGCAGTTAAACAATCTAAGCCATCGGTATCATTCAGATGTACAGGTCCTGGCACCATGAACAGGGAGGGACGGGCTGTAGAACAGGCAATACAATTACCCTGGTTCTGTTTTCTGGCTGTGTATATCATCCAGTCTAGCCAGATGTTTTTATCCCCATATCCTGTGGCTATTCTTACTATATCATTCGTGGTCAACAGGTTAAAGTCTAGTTCAACTATTTTCTGTAACGGAGTAGGTGGTGTTGTCAGGGATGGTGATGCTATTGAGATTGCCTTGGTTTTAAAATTAATTTTAACCGAACCCATGGGGTCTGTGCTATGATGGTCCACCCCCACAATCATGTTAGCGGTTTCATTATTCCCACAAGGGGAATTTGGTAGGGGGTTAATATGCAGGTTGCTTATGGTGATTATAAGAGGGTTTTGCCCCAGGCTTAGTCCTCTCTTTATCCTTTTTAGTGAGCCTCGCATAACGGTTATGTGTTCCTTCAGGGGAACCGAGCCTTGAGTACTAGTGGCCGCGGAACCATCTGGATCCCAATGAGAACCAGTATATGACCATACATATGACCATGAAGGACACCACTGGTGTCCTCTGAAACCACATAGATAGACCTCATACCCCCGCCATTTACCCTGCCCCCCCACCGAACAGTCAATGATATCACATAAGTCTACCTGATAACTGGTATTACTTCCCAACGTATACTTTAATTGAACCCTGGCTTTAGGACACGTGGACCTTTTTGATCTAAGGTGTGCATTTGTATTTACTGTTTCAGTGCGATTTTGATGTGCCTCGGTGTCGTTTGGTGCTAGTTTAATCGTTACATTCTTCCCTGTTCCCTCTGGCTTCCCCTTTTTTGATCGAGGATTGTCCAGAAAAAAGAGGACAAGAGAGATAAACACAGATACTACAACAAACACTATTAGCAGTTTGCGGTACTGCATGATGCTTCTAGTTTGTTTTCCTGCGCGCAACTGAAAAACTTTTATCTGGGTGGTCCTATTTTATACTGGTTTGGGAAAAGAAGTGAAATTTCTCTCTGGTGGATTCTCCCCACCCCTGGTTTCTCTTTTTATCTATTTTTATCTATTTTTGTCTATTTTAGCATTTATTCTAAGCAACAATTTTTAATACAATGTGATATATAATGTTTTTCAAAAACCACCTAGATGAGTCCACCTAAACAACCATGTTAGCCTGATTTAACTGTAAATACAGGCAAGACCTTGTAACCTTCTTTCCCTTATGTGTATCTCATCACAGTCACAGTTTATACAGTATATGAAAAATAAAAAATATATACGTGACCCTCTTTTCACGTAGCCTGGGCTCCTTGTGGGGCTGCCTCCTCTACTGCTTCAGGTCCTGTCCTGCTGCTGGAGCACTGTGTTAGGTGCCACCAGTTGAGTCCTTTTCCTGCAAGCTGCACAGCTGTTGCAGTTCTGGCCAGAACCTTGTGTGGGCCTGTCCAACGTGGCTCCGACCACTTCCTCTTTAACACCTTCAACCAAAGGTGTTCCGGGGGTCCGGGGTCAGGTCCTGGAACGTCCTCTGTGACAGGGGTGACAGGTTTGTCACCTGTATAGGAGAGAGCTGACACAAGAGCATTAACCTTCAAATAGTATGGTCTATAACCGAGGTCAGGAAGGGGAGAGGGGTTTTGGGACGGCCCTGGGAAAGGTCGGCCACACGTAAGCTCAAATGGTGTGAGTCCTGTTGACCGATTGACCGAGGCTCTGATGCCTATCAGTGCAATGGGCAGGGCTTCAGTCCAAGGGAGCCCAGTCGTGCGAACGATTTTTAGCAGTTTTAACTTAATGGTCTGATTAGCACGTTCAACTTTTCCTTGCGATTCTGGGTGGTACACAGTGCCAAATTTGTGTTGTAGTCCCAGAGCCTTTTCAACAGATTGCAGGTCTTTATTTTTGAAATGTGAACCATTATCTGACCTGATCAATTTAGGAAACCCATGTTTCGGAATGTACTCATTCACCAGACATTTAATGACTGATTTTGCGTCCTCTTTTCCCGTAGGGTAGGTCTCAACCCAACGTGAAAATGCGTCCACAATTACTAGGAGGAATCTTTTCCCCCCAGCCCTTACTCCCATATCTGTGAAATCCATAAAGATTTCCTGTCCCGGGGCAGTGGGAGAAGGATGTTTTCCTGCCCTAGGAGTGATGGTAGGTCTGATGTTACATGTACTACATACGTCACACTTAGTCAAGAAGTCAGTTATAGTAGCATGTTTCCGGGGAATCCACCAGTGGCGGAGATCTCGTAACATCTGTTTGTGGCTTTTATGGTCAAGTCCATGAGTCTGAGTCAATATTGAGGACATCCAACAGGGGGGCATAACTATTTGATCTCCGTTATACCATATACCATCAAACTGTTCTATAGCTCCCTTATCTTCCCAGATGGTTCGTTCTGCTGCTGTGGCAGATTTCTGAGCTTGTATAATGGAGAAATCAGTTATCTCAGAACCGAGATCTGCTGTGGTCATGACCATCATAGTAGGTAAATACCCTGCCGCCTTTTTAGCGGCTGCATCAGCTGCTTCGTTTCCTATACTCTCTAAGTCAGAGCCCTGACTGTGTCCTTTCACTTTGATCACAGCTACCCTCTGTGGTAACTGGATTGCTTCCAACAACTCTTTCATCAACTCCTCATGAGCCATAGGTTTATTCTGACTAGTCTTAAAACCCGCTTGCACCCAGTCAGACATATCTCTGTGAATTGCATTGCACACATACGCAGAGTCTGTGAAAATATTCACTGCCTTCCCTTCCGCTAACCGCAGAGCACAAACTACAGCCGTAAATTCTGCTGCCTGAGCAGATTGTTTCCCATCAAGAGGACCGTGATCGAGAGTACATGGTTCCTCTTTTGCTGTATTCATAGACACCACAGCATAACCTGCTTTTAACCCTTCGGTGGGATGACGGAAACAGCAACCATCTGTAAATAAGCTAAGGTCAGTTTCCGTTAAAGGGGAGTTTTCTAAGTCCAGCCTTAGTTTTACAAAGGGCAGCGATTTTTCTGCACAGAAGTGCTTCTCGCCATCAGTCATATTGTCAGCCATATTACAGCCCTCATGTACAAAGGAGATGTGTGGTTTCGAGAGTACTTGTAAGATCTTAGTCTGTCTGAGGGGGGTGAGAGTGAAACAGGAGGATGTGACATATGTTACAGTGCTGTGAGAGGTCAGAATCTGTAGAGGATGGTGCATGACTATATGACCTACTTTGTCTACAATTTTTGCCAGAGTAGCTGCATATCTGACACAGGGGCTGGCTCTCTGTTCTTGTGTGTCTAGCAAAATGCTACAATAGTACAATACGTTCCTAGCTCCTCTGTGTTTCTGATATAAGACACCATGGGCTGTACTAAGCTGCTCTGAGACATCCAGATGGAATGGTTGAGAGTAATCTGGGAGAGCGAGTGCTGCGGCCTCTGCCATTTCCTGCTTGAGGTGGATAAACACCTCCTACTCCTATCCCCCAGGTTGTATCTAACAGATTTTGTTGGAACTCATCTTGATACGTAAGATCATTATTTCTGTCATAATTCAGAGTGCAGTGGAGAGGATCGGGAACAGGGAGGTAAGGGTGTAGAGCCCTAATCCATGGTTGCCACATGTTGTAAAAGTCAATCAGAGGGTTTCTGTCGGCTAGCAGGGTCCAATATATGTCTGCACAGGGTGGTGGGGCATCAGGTGAGGTATCAGGACTCAACATGCACATGCGATCAGCACTGGAGGGCGAGGAGCACACCATTTCTTCTCCTCCGGGGAAACTCACTATCACAGCTTCTGGTGAACAATGTACAGAAGCCCCCAGTGCTGCCAAAACATCTCTTCCCAGGAGATCACGTGGACAATCAGGTGCATACAAAAAGGGGTGCTCCATCACCTGTCTCCCAAGCCGGACAGGAAGGGGAACAGTAAAAGGCAGTCTTTGTTCAGTGCCGGAAAATCCCAAAACGGAAACATAGTGAGAGGAAAGGGAACACAGAGGTTCAGCTAAGGTGGAGTAACGTGCTCCCGTATCCACCATGAACCATCTTCGTTTTCCGTTCACTGTCAACTGGAGACAGGGCTCTGCCAGCCCCTGCCCCTCCATCTCCGTCGGGCACCCCTATGGGAACATTCCTGGTGTATATGGACCAGGTGGAGGTCCCTGCGCAGAGTACCCGCTGTATGCCTGCATTGGAGCTAGCTGTTGGTTTGGTAGAGTCTGTATTGTTGGCTGATATGACTGCTGTGGAGGCCCTCTCATCTGCTGTTGTTGTTTCTGAAGACAGTCACGTGCCCAGTGATCCGGGCTTCCGCAGATGTAACAACTGCCTCCTCTTGGTTGGGCATACCCCCTCCCCCTGCCTCCTCCTCCTCTCCCTCTGCCTCTATTCTGTCCTCCATGATAAGGGGGCTGCTGATATGGGGCAGCTTGGTAAGGAACATGATACTGGGGTTGATACATAGCCTGTGGCGGGCCCTGCAGTGGATAAGGATTCTGTGGCGGGGCTGGAGCTGGTGTTACAATTTGAGCCATCTGGGTATCTTTCTCTTTCCCTCCCTTTTTCTTATCTGTTGCACGAGTCCGTGCATCTGCCAACTGTAATTTAGTCAACTGAGCTACCATCTCTTTTAATGACTCATTTTCCTCTTCCTCCTCCTTGGTTTCTGCATCCTGATGATGGCAGAAATGTGTTTCCCATCTTGATGATTTTGCCCCTGCCATATCTGGATTCTCTTGCATCTTTCTCTTAACTCCTTCCGGAGCATGTTTTAACAGAGCTATTCTGAACAGAGGCTGCTGTGATTCTTTATCTGGGTTCACCCCCGTAGCCCCCGCCCACTCTGTCTTTGCTCTTTCTATGAACGTGCGTCCGCTCTCCCCGTTCTTAATCTTAAACACCAAGCTGTGGAGCTTACCCGCTGGTATGGGATACTTTTGTCTAATAGCATTACCGAAGGAGGTAGCGTAGGGGTTAAGGGGGCTTCTATCTGACACCTGGACTGTTCCGGCCGCTGCTTCTAATTCTTTCAGTGCCCAGTCCGAAACCGAGAAACCCAAAATAGCCCTGAGATCACCCATAGCTAAAGTCTTCCCTCGGGTCTTGTTATACAGGCTCGTGAGCCACACTCCCCCTCCCTCTTGAATTCCTGGGAGGAGCTCACTCAGTGCTTGAATGTCACCTAAAGTGAACGGCTGATACTCGTCTCTACCGTTGCTTTTGGCCACAATGGGAAACATGCCAACACACTGACTCCTCTGTTTGTCACCTTTGTCTTCGTACTTTCCATAAACTTTATGTGACCTAGTTTTGGGGGGTGTATATGGTCTCGCCTCTTCGTCCCCACCCTCCCGTCTCCTATGTATCCCTCCTTTGGAGTGCGTTCTCATGGTTCCCTCAATAGTGATAGGAATGTTTTCATCTTCATCATCATCACCCTCCTCTACTGCTCTACTAGCCTCGTCATCAGCGTCCTCATCTACCTCTCCACTAGTGTGAACATCCTGATACTCTGCACGGGATCTCTCTGTGTGGGGTTTAGGGGTAGATTGAGCTCTCCTTCTTACGCCTCCATTACGCAAATCTGGTGGTAACATGGCTTGTCGTAACCTGTACTGTTCAGCCTGATCTCTCAGTTCTTCCCTTAGCCTGTCTATTTCTCTGGCTACATCAGACATACTACCCGTCTCTGAGGCTGAACCTGCTCCTCGTTCTTTTTCTATTTCCTCTTCTAGTTCCAAAGTACCACCTAACACTTGAAACAATGGTGCCATAACTTCGTTTGTATAATCACTGTCCTGTGGGGTTGGTACCGGACTAGGGGTAGGAGGAGGATAAGGAGGGGGGTTGGGATGTGGGCCAGGTGGGTACTGCTGATGGAGGGACATGTCATGTGGCGGCGGGCTAGTATGTGGGTTTGGTGGTGGGGGTGCGCTAGGACTGGGTGAGGGTTTCACTAGTGGTTTTGCTTCAGCGGTTTTTGCGTGGGTGGCTTTCGTCTGGCTGCCTAAGGCTGATAGGGCAGCCATCTGTATCACATTATATTTTACCAATTTACTTGCCAACTCGTCTTCTTTCTTCCTCAATTTCCTCCTTACAAACATATGTCCCTTTTCTTTGTCTTGTCCTGCTTGCAGCAGCTTTCTATGAACCACCTGTATTAATGCTCTCATCACTGGCATGAATTTGGCTTCACTTCCCGTGGCAGGAAAATGCCCTTCCTTCACTGTCATGTTATACCACTCATCTAGGTCTTGAGTCTCTTTATTTCTAGTCTTAGGATCAAATGTACAGATTACATTGGTCCTGACTTTAACCCATTGCTGTCCAAATGATAAACGGGGAGGCCCACAGCCACCCCGTTCCTCACAGTCTTTGTCAAATTCTCCATCCATTCTGTCCAGTACTATTTCACACAGGTTTATTCAGTTTATGACAGTAACTAGATTCAGAGTAAATGGGTCGCTATGCCCCTCGCTGTGATCCTACCAACATAAGCTTCTACTGGACACTTTGATGTTCCAACGATGTTGGCCCAGTATCAACAGTAAGTTTTAATTTTCCTCTGAATACTAGTTATTAATGTACACTCATACAGGCGCTCCAAGCGCTATTTTTACTAAACTCTAACGTCCCAGACGTTACTACACACTAGCGCTCCAAGCGCACTACTCTAGCGCTCCAAGCGCAGCGTTCCAAACGCTTTTCTAACGTCCCAGACGTTACTAAAAGGGCAACTTTCCTCCTTTTAGTTTTAAACACTTACTAAAAGGGCAGCTTTCCTCCTTTCAGTTTTCACCAAAAGGGCAGCTTTCCTCCTTCTAGTTTTAAACACTTACTAAAAGGCCAGCTTTCCTCCTTTCAGTTTTCACCGAAAGGGCAGCTTTCCTCCTTCTAGTTTTAAACACTTACTAAAAGACCAGCTTTCCTCCTTTCAGTTTTCACCAAAAGGGCAGCTTTCCTCCTTTTAGTTTTAAACAGAAAGTCTTTACTTTTGCAACATTTATCACTACAAAGGAGATTCAGCACAAGAGAGATAATTTAGAGTAAGCCAATATGCAGAGTTCGATACAACAGGTTCTGCTTACCTTTAAGATTTCAGGGATCCCTTTCTCTCTCTCGCCGGTCTGTCCGTCCTTTGGACACGCTTCTCAATGCCGAAGATCACGTCGGGGTCACCAATTGAAGGAACTGGCCTTCTACCTCCAAGAGGTCAAGGCCCAGTTACGTGTTGGTTAATCTTGTATGACAGAGATTTTCCAAACAGACGGGTTAAAGCATAATAATACAATTTATTCCGAACAATTAATGTTGCATAAGTAAAAATAAAAGAGTATACAGATATCTGGATCCAATCGACATGTCCCTGACAACATACAGTGCATGGGTCAGTTCGTGAAGTCTGAACCCCGAGCTATCCCTGATCCAGCCTATTCATAGTTTACACAATATTAATATTCATGAGTTATGGCACGTGATGTTTCTGCTGCATGTCTTCTTCTTCGTTATCTCCTTCTGGCTCCGTCCTCTCCTTGACCTTGCAAAAGAAAACAGCACCTGCCACCTCCCTTTTCCTCACAATCACTCTATTCATAACAAATCCAACAGTCAGGTTATTGCAAGCATTCTTGTACATAATAAATCCAACAGTCACGAGGGAGGAGTTACGGAAATCAACGACCGCGCACGAACGGGAGTTTTAAGTCCCACGTGGTCGATGAAAGAGAAAGAAAATGTGTAGGAGTGGGGGTTGCTCTGGTGACGAAGGCGCCACGGAAATCAACGACCGCGCACGAACGGGAGTTTTAAGTCCCGCATGGTCGATGAAAGAGAAAGAGAGGGAAACCGAGACGCTCTGGTGCAGCACAAAGAGATTTTCAAGGAAAACCCACGGCGGGGCGCACACAGTAGTCAACAATAACACAGTATAACACAGTAAAATACAGTAAAATACACAGCGAGCCAAGCAAAGCAAAGCAAAGCAAAGCAAGCAACAACAAGCAACAAACAAAGTACACAAGCAAAACAAGCGGACTCGGCGGTCCGTACGTTTACTATAAAGCACAATAATTCTGAACTATTGTGATACACTTTCACTAATCTCTGCCCAGACACAAGCCTCTTACTTGAATCGCTTCTTCGGAGCGATAGTGGTGTAGATCGTCGTTAATTGGTCCGGCGGCGTCGTGCTGGCTCGGACAATAACGGGCCGTTATGATGCTCGTCAGCGGGGGAAGAACGGCAGGGCTGGAAGCAGCTGATGTGAAGACGGCGGGGCGGTCGTCTCTTCCTTGGTGAAGGACGCGGATCCGGGTCTTCCTTCTATAGGTATGGTGGTCTGGACGTCTGATGAACGCGACAATGTCTTTACTCGTCCGGCGAGGTCAGGTACTGTGGCTCGATCTTAAAGGGAACGCTGCAGCGTTGGGTACCTCCTGGAGCAAACGTTGTTTGCGTTGGAAAGGGGCGAGCTCCTCAGGTAGCGTGCTTTTATCTCTTGAGATAGTGGGCGTTTCCCCGGAAAAGACCCCACGTTTCCTGTTAGCCTCATCCAATGGGGCTGCTCCCGTTTGGATTCAACTGAGATCTCGCGTGAAGACGCGAGATTTCACGAGCTGGCGGTTTAGTCTTTGTTCTGTTATCAGGCTTTAAATCACCCATGTAGGCCGGTAGCTTAGGCTTACTCCTAAGCTCTGCTCTAGGCCGCTCTTTGTCTCGTGAGGTCCCTACAACAGTGACCTTTGACCTTTGACCGCCAAACTCTAATCAGGTCATACTTGAGTCCAAGTGGGCGTTTGTGAAACTTGTTTGCTGAGTTTAATTTCAAATCCAGTTCCATCATTTTAAATCAAGTTTAACTACATTATGATGACACTTAACCTTTACAACACCAAGTCAGTCAGGAAGAAAGCATTCACACCATCAGTTCAGTGTTCACTGCATCCATTCAGATAAACCACCTTTGTGGTAAAAAAGAGGGAATGGTGACATCTGCTGGCAGAAAGCAGCTCCAGCAGGAAAAACAGAACATGAACGTTGGTGAGAACGACCGCTTCAACACGGATTTCTGAGGGGAAGAAGCTCCAAGGGCGACTTTATGTGTCTGTGTTCCGTCATGTAACGTGAAAACTGGAAGAGTCACACGTAAAACTGGAATATTCCTGTGTGTTTTTCCTAGTGAATATAAAATCTAGAGTACGCATGTTAATCAGTTCTGATTGTTTATTTTACATCAAACATTATATAAAATATGAAGCAGCTGACATTACACCAAAATCCAGACGTAATCTGTCTGTAGTCAGTTGAGAAACTGAAGTGAAGCCTCGACTGAGTTCAGATTTGATCTGATTCTTTCTGATTGTTACAAGCAAATATTTATCTTCTATAATATGAGAAATGGCTGGTATTGGTTTTAATCATGGATGTATAAAGAGAACTGGATCCAGCGTCGGAGGCTCCCGTTCATTCCTCTGAGAGTGTCTCAGTGGAGCATGAAGACAACATGGCTCGACCGCCGAGTGATAAAGAACCCAGATCATCCGGTGATCTTCCTCATCCATCGGCCCATAGAGCAGGAGCAGTAGTGTTTCCTTCAACAGGAGTTGAAGGAAACACCTCCTCCTCCTCCCGGCCCTCCCTCCTCCTCCTCCCGGCCCTCGCTCCTTTAACTCCTCCTCCTCCCGGCCCTCGCTACTTTAACTCCTCTTCCCGGCCCTCGCTCCTTTAACTCCTCCTCCCGGCACTCGCTCCTTTAACTCCTCCTCCCAGCCCTCGCTCCTTTAACTCCTCCTCCTCCCGGCCCTCGCTCCATTAACTTCTCCTCCCAGCCCTCGCTCCTTTAACTCCTCCTCCTAGCCCTTGCTCCATTAACTCCTCCTCCCGGCCCTCGCTCCTTTAACTCCTCCTCCCGGCCATCGCTCCTTTAACTCCTCCTCCTCCTCCCGGCCCTCGCTCCTTTAACTCCTCCTCCCGGCACTGGCTCCTTTAACTCCTCCACCCGGCCCTTGCTCCTTTAACTCCTCCTCCCGGCCCTCGCTCCTTTCACTCCTCCTCTTCCCGACCCTCGCTCCTTTAACTCCTCCTCCCGGCCCTCGCTCCTTTCACTCCTCCTCCTCCCAACCCTCGCTCCTTTAACTCCTCCTCCCAGCCCTCGCTCCTTTAACTCCTCCTCCTCCTCCCGGCCCTCGCTCCTTTAACTCCTCATCCCGGCCCTCGCTCCTTTCACTCCTCCTCCTCCCGGCCCTCGCTCCTTTAACTCCTCCTCCTCCTGGCCCACGCTCCTTTAACTTCTCCTCCCAGCCCTCGCTCCTTTAACTCCTCCTCCTAGCCCTTGCTCCATTAACTCCTCCTCCCGGCCCTCGCTCCTATAACTCCTCCTCCCGGCCATCGCTCCTTTAACTCCTCCTCCTCCTCCCGGCCCTCGCTCCTTTAACTCCTCCTCCCAGCCCTCGCTCCTTTAACTCCTCCTCCCGGCACTCGCTCCTTTAACTCCTCCTCCCGGCCCTCGCTCCTTTAACTCCTCCTCCTCCCGGCCCTCGCTCCTTTAACTCCTCCTCCCAGCCCTCGCTCCTTTAACTCCTCCTCCCGGCACTGGCTCCTTTAACTCCTCCTCCTCCTCCCGGCCCTCGCTCCTTTCACTCCTCCTCCCGGCCCTCGCTCCTTTCACTCCTACTCTTCCCGACCCTCGCTCCTTTAACTCCTCCTCCCGGCCCTTGCTCCTTTCACTCCTCCTCCTCCCGACCCTCGCTCCTTTAACTCCTCCTCCCAGCCCTCGTTCCTTTAACTCCTCCTCCTCCTCCCGACCCTCGCTCCTTTAACTCCTCCTCCCGGCCCTCGCTCCTTTCACTCCTCCTCCTCCCGACCCTCGCTCCTTTAACTCCTCCTCCCAGCCCTCGCTCCTTTAACTCCTCCTCCTCCTCCCGGCCCTCGCTCCTTTAACTCCTCCTCCTCCCAGCCCTCGCTCCTTTAACTCCTCCACCCGGCCCTTGCTCCTTTAACTCCTCCTCCTCCTCCCGGCCCTCGCTACTTTAACTCCTCCTCCCGGCCCTCGCTCCTTTAACTCCTCCTCCCGGCACTCGCTCCTTTAACTCCTCCTCCCGGCACTCGCTCCTTTAACTCCTCCTCCTCCTCCCGGCCCTCGCTCCTTTAACTCCTCCTCCCAGTCCTCGCTCCTTTAACTCCTTCTCCCGGCACTCGCTTCTTTAACTCCTCCTCCTGGCCCTCGCTCCTTTAACTCTTCCTCCTCCCGGCCCTCGCTCCTTTAACTCCTCCTCCTCCTCCCGGCACTCGCTCCTTTAACTCCTCCTCCCGGCCCTCGCTCCTTTAACTCCTCCTCCTCCCGGCCCTCGCTCCTTTAACTCCTCCTCCCAGCCCTCGCTCCTTTAACTCCTCCTCCCGGCACTGGCTCCTTTAACTCCTCCTCCTCCTCCCGGCCCTCGCTCCTTTCACTCCTCCTCCCGGCCCTCGCTCCTTTCACTCCTACTCTTCCCGACCCTCGCTCCTTTAACTCCTCCTCCCGGCCCTTGCTCCTTTCACTCCTCCTCCTCCCGACCCTCGCTCCTTTAACTCCTCCTCCCAGCCCTCGTTCCTTTAACTCCTCCTCCTCCTCCCGACCCTCGCTCCTTTAACTCCTCCTCCCGGCCCTCGCTCCTTTCACTCCTCCTCCTCCCGACCCTCGCTCCTTTAACTCCTCCTCCCAGCCCTCGCTCCTTTAACTCCTCCTCCTCCTCCCGGCCCTCGCTCCTTTAACTCCTCCTCCTCCCAGCCCTCGCTCCTTTAACTCCTCCACCCGGCCCTTGCTCCTTTAACTCCTCCTCCTCCTCCCGGCCCTCGCTACTTTAACTCCTCCTCCCGGCCCTCGCTCCTTTAACTCCTCCTCCCGGCACTCGCTCCTTTAACTCCTTCTCCCGGCACTCGCTTCTTTAACTCCTCCTCCTGGCCCTCGCTCCTTTAACTCTTCCTCCTCCCGGCCCTCGCTCCTTTAACTCCTCCTCCTCCTCCCGGCCCTCGCTCCTTTAACTCCTCCTCCCAGCCCTCGCTCCTTTAACTCCTCCTCCTCCCGGCCCTCGCTCTATTAACTCCTCCTCCTCCCCCTAGCCCTCGCTCCTTTAACTCCTCCTCCCAGTCCTCGCTCCTTTAACTCCTTCTCCCGGCACTCGCTCCTTTAACTCCTCCTCCTCCTCCCGGCCCTCGCTCCTTTAACTCCTCCTCCCAGTCCTCGCTCCTTTAACTCCTCCTCCCGGCCCTCGCTCCTTTAACTCCTCCTCCTCCTCCCGGCCCTCGCTCCTTTAACTCCTCCTCCCAGCCCTCGCTCTTTTAACTCCTCCTCCTCCCGGCCCTCGCTCTATTAACTCCTCCTCCTCCTCCCAGCCCTCGCTCCTTTAACTCCTCCTCCTCCCGGCCCTCGCTCCTTTAACTCCTCCTCCTCCCGGCCCTCGCTCCTTTAACTTCTCCTCCTCCCGGCCCTCGCTCCTTTAACTCCTTCTCCCGGCCCTCGCTCCTTTAACTCCTCCTCCTCCCGGCCCTCGCTCCTTTCACTCCTCCTCCCGGCCCTCGCTCCTTTAACTCCTCCTCCCGGCCCTCGCTCCTTTCACTCCTCCTCTTCCCGACCCTCGCTCCTTTAACTCCTCCTCCCGGCCCTCGCTCCTTTCACTCCTCCTCCTCCCGACCCTCGCTCCTTTAACTCCTCCTCCCAGCCCTCGCTCCTTTCACTCCTCCTCCTCCTCCCGGCCCTCGCTCCTTTAACTCCTCCTCCCAGCCCTCGCTCCTTTAACTCCTCCTCCCGGCACTGGCTCCTTTAACTCCTCCACCTGGCCCTTGCTCCTTTAACTCCTCCTCCTCCTCCCGGCCCTCGCTACTTTAACTCCTCCTCCCAGCCCTCACTCCTTTAACTCCTCCTCCCGGCACTCGCTCCTTTAACTCCTCCTCCTAGCCCTTGCTCCGTTAACTCTTCCTCCCGGCACTCGCTCCTTTAACTCCTCCTCCCAGCCCTCGTTCCTTTAACTCCTCCTCCTCCTCCCGGCCCTCGCTCCTTTAACTCCTCCTCCCAGCCCTCGCTCCTTCAACTCCTCCTCCCAGCCTTCGCTCTTTTAACTCCTCCTCCCGGCACTGGCTCCTTTAACTCCTCCACCCGGCCCTCGCTCCTTTAACTCCTCCTCCCGGCCCTCGCTCCTTTAACTCCTCCTCCTCCTCCTTCCAGCCCTCGCTCCTTTCACTCCTCCTCCCGGCCCTGGCTCCTTTAACTCCTCCTCCTCCCGGCCCTCGCTCCTTTAACTCCTACTCCTCCTCCCATCCCTTTCTTCTTTAACTCCTCCTCCTCCTCCCAGCCCTCGCTCCTTTAACTCCTCCTCCCGGCCCTCTCTCCTTTAACTCCTCCTCCTCCCGGCCATCGCTCCTTTAACTCCTCCTCCTCCTCCCGGCCCTCGCTCCTTTAACTCCTCCTCCCGGCACTGGCTCCTTTAACTCCTCCTCCCAGCCCTCGCTCCTTTAACTCCTCCTCCCGGCCCTCTCTCCTTTAACTCCTCCTCCTCCCGGCCCTCGCTCCTTTAACTCCTCCTCCCAGCCCTCGCTCCTTTAACTCCTCCTCCTCCCATCCCTTTCTCCTTTAACGCCTCCTCCCGGCCCTCGCTCCTTTAACTCCTCCTTCCGGCCCTCGCTCCTTTCACTCCTCCTCCCGGCCCTCGCTCCTCTAACTCCTCCTCCCAGCCCTCGCTCCAGCCTCGGTCTGGGTCTCATTCACATAAACAGAGGAAGGGAAATAACTCTGGATTCAGCTATAAGTGCATTTTTACAACTTTTAGGACCTAATAATTTAAATAAGGACTATTAGAGTGTGATTCACCTCAAGAAAAAAATTTCCGCTGAGTTACAGACCTCTCCCAATGTAAGTCTATGGGAAAACGTATTTTTGAGCACAATGGCATGTGACGGACACGGAAGATGTACTACCGCCGTTTGGCCACTACGAAAATGGGCATCAAAGCCCGGCGCTCTTCCTGGAGGGCTCGGTTTTAATAGGGTAACTTTATTAACTTCCACTGTTATTTAGAAATATGTGGAAATAAACAGCAAAACTCCATCGTTCCACAGGGTGGAGCTGCAACACAAAGCAGAGCAGAGAGATCTATTTAAATGTGTTAATTTACAGTTATGTTGTCATAAACTGAACTATTCTGCAGAGGCACTTTGGATTCAGAATATATGAATGAATAAAAAAAAAAAGACAAAATAAAATGCAGGTCCAGGTGGTGAACCTCTGTGGATCATCAGGACACGGCTGATCCTCTCAACACATCCACTTTTCTGATCACTCACTCTGACAGAGATCACCACCAGCTGATGAGAGAAGAATAGAACAGAAGTCTGTACTACGAAGCAGGATTTGGCGTTAGCGAGGTAACTTCAGGGTTAACCCTTCAGGGTTTTCCGTCCTACGAAGGTGGATCACCTCTTACCGGGGTAGATCACAATGGTAACTGATGCTGAACAGCTAACCTGCTCCGGAGCAGGTTATGTTCCAGATAAGAGATCAACTCTATAAAAGCACCTCCTACTAACCAATCAGAGCTCAGTGCGGGGATTATATGGTAATATTACACAAATATGAGGAAGTTACCGTCATAATCAGACTGAAAACAACACAGAGATGCAGGAAGGACAGCTGGCTCTATGCTGTGGGTGTTTACCGCTTTGAATTATATTTTCATTCTTATTTTTTTACCTGGTCTTGAGTCCGTTTCACACCGCCTGAGAGGGGGATGCAGCTGAAAGAAGGTTCAAATAGTCATACATGCCACACAGTTTTTACTGGGCTTGATTAGGTGTATTTCAGTCATCCAATATACTTCTAAAAGCTATTTATATCTAGACGAGTAAATCTTACTTTTGAGTGTTTCGTTTAATTAACAAGTCTGTTAATTTACGCATTCACACATCGGGAGTTTTTTCTTTTGCCAGCTGTCCTTCCTGCATCTGGCAGCTTCAACTCTGTTACTTTTAGTCTGATTATGTGTTTAATTTCTTCGTATTTGTCTGATATAGTTTAATCTTTGTCAAATGTGCCGCTCTGCTGGCAGTAGTTTTGTCCAGGTCTGCGATTGGTCAGATGCTGCAAACACCGCCCCGTTCATGTGAACGCGCTCACAGCCAGACTGAGAAACCCTGGGTTGATTTACCGAGTTGACAACCAGCATCGTAGGACCGCTTAGCGAGATCTCGTTTGTTAGGGTTAGTGAAGCCAGATAACGAGAAGATTCCCTGGGTATGTTGAACTCGCTTCGTAGTACAGACCTCAGAAGTCATGAATCAGTGTTTACAGAGACTCCCTCCATCAGCTGTCAGTCACTGATGCAGCACGCAGTTCATTTACAAAACTATCACTGGCAAAACCAACATCCATATCTCCGCTCACTACTCAATATCTCCAACAGTAGCCACAATTTATCTTCTAGCTAATTCATCAGTGTGTTCCTAAAGTCTGCACCTCCTCTGGTCATCACTCATTTCAGTGTGCTGCTCCTAGTGACTGGAACGAGTTAATAAAGACACTAAAACTCCACACCCTCATCCCGTTACCTTCCTTTAATAGCTCTTTGGGCAGACCACATCATGGTTACTAACTGTTTAGTACCAAATTCCCTCTTTGTGTTACTAATCCTCCTGCAGCTCAACAAGGAAACTGTCAAACACAACATACTGACTGGATACATACTAAGGCTGGGCAATATATCCATATTATATCTACAAGACTGTGGATTTAGTCCTCACCTCGTAACCTCTTTGGGCAGACCACATCATGGTTACTAACTGTTTAGTACCAAATTCCCTCTTTGTGTTACTAATCCTCCTGCAGCTCAACAAGGAAACTGTCAAACACAACATACTGACTGGATACATACTAAGGCTGGGCAATATATCCATATTATATCTACAAGACTGTGGATTTAGTCCTCACCTCGTAACACTCAGGTTATACGGGGATTGCTTCACAGACAGAAGGAATGATGACAGACATCAATAGCTCTTTGAATGTACATATGAACATGTAAGTCTTGTATTGAGATAGACTTGAAAAAAATATGAACCTGCAAATATGTTTCTGATGCAGAATATTTATTTGGTTTTTGATGCAATCTAAATGTCTGCGGCTTCAAATAATTAGACAATGCTGACATGAAAACAGAGCACAGTTAGATCTGCTGTCAAAAAGAACGTGGGAATAACTTAGAACCATAGAAACCTCTGATTAGATGGTGTCGTTCATAATCATCACTTATGTGCCTTTAAGTTGGTGAAATACGTGTTTGTTGAAGAGTGCTACACCTTTAGACATGTTCAAATAATGTGCTACAGGAATGAATCCTAAAACCCAGAAATGAGTTAGCATTTTAGCACTTCCTCTGGAAGTCAATGGATTTTTTGAATGGGTTTTTAGTTAGAAGCCTGAAATAAGGTCTGTGGTTAAAGGTCCAGTGTGTAGAATCTGGCGGTATCTAGCGGTGAGGTGAGGAGATTGCATCCAACTGAAGCCTCTCCCGTGTGCGTAGAGAGTGTGTGTACAAACTACATAAACTACAGTCAGTGAACTGACCTCAGAGTCTCCAGTCTACAGTTTGGACTCTCCAGTCCAGCAGACAGCAGTTTCACTCCTGAATACTGCAGGTTGTTGTAACTCAGGTCCAGCTCTCTCAGATGGGAGGGGTTGGACTACAGAGCTGAGGCCGCAACTTTAAAGTGAGTATCTGAGAGACGACATTCAGAAAGTCTGTCATGACAAAAAAATGACAAAATATGTTATTATGAAAGAGGACAGTTTATATTTACTTCATGCATTTGGAGACTAAACAGTTTGATATATACACTTCTTTGATTAACATTTGCTCCTCACATCAGTGGTTCAGCTAATCTTATCTCACCGTTTGACATGAAACAATAATTCTCATCACTCTCTCTCAAACCTGCAGACTTTTAATCTTTGTTTTCCTTTAATCTTGCAGATGGAGAGAGTAAAAATGCAGTTACATTGAGGCTTCCCTAATGTCCAGTCTGTCAGTGTGATCTGATCCCTGTTCTGTCTCCACAAAGTTAGCATGAGGCCTTCTTGATTAGAAAAACATTTTTAAAACTCAGGGAATAAGTAATTATAATACAGTTGAGAAAGTTGACCTCTCTTTGCTGCTACCTGCTGCTGTCAGGTTCACGTCCATCAATGGGAAAATTCAGTGAGTTCAGTGAGTGAGGAGTAGAGCCGCTGCTCCTTTGGTTTGAAAGGAGCCAGCTGAGGCGGTCCGGGCATCTGGTACCACCCAGCATTCACCTGGTCAGTTCTCTTTAAATCTCTGCTTGTTTTCTTGGCTTAGAGCAGGTTTAATGAGGATTATTCAGCCAGTCATGACTGTGTTCACAGAAGAATCAAACTGTTGAGTTCATTCTAACATTTCTCTCCTCTACAGTCCACAGGGACAAAACTGACTCAGAGAGTTTAAGAGTGAAGTAATAAAAAGTTGGATTAACACTCACTCTGGTTCAGTCTTCAGTCTTTCCTCCTTCTGCTCTGTTCACTCAAAATGGAGTCATTAAACACTTTAAGGCTGCATCCCAAAGCTCTTAATTGCATCCCTGTTTCCCTCGCTTGTGTCTCATCCTTGCGTCTTAGTCCCTCCCACCAGGGAAGCATGGAGGAAAACCATGGCTGCATGCCAAAGCTCTTAATTGCATCCCTGTTTCCCTCACTTGCGTCTCATCCTTGCGTCTTAGTCCCTCCCACCAGGGAAGCATGGAGAGACGCAAGGAAACCATGCGAGGAGAGAGGAAACGAGGAAATACGATTTAAGCGACATGGGACGGTCGTTTCCTCTGAAGCGTCACGTGAAGCGACGTCCGTTTCTGATGACAGCAGCAGCTGATCACATCTGGATCAGCTGTCAGTCAACTTTAACAGCTGTTTGTGTCTGAACTGTACTAATACTAATAAAGACAAGTGCAAGCTGCAGTCTGTATCTCTACTGAGTCCTGCTTAGAGGCTCAGGAACCATCTATACTGGATCAATAACTTTATATTATTGATTCATTATTAGCGTCTGTAGTTATTGATATTCTGATTGTGAGTTAATTATTTCATAACTCCGAATATGACTATGGTGTTTTTTGAACACTGGACATTATTTATTAGGCTAAAGGGAAAATGTAAATGATGTAACTCAAACCGACGTTCAGGAATCATCAGCCTCATGTGACTGAATGGAAATGAGGATAAATGATGTAAAAGGTGTTTGTTGCTGACAGATAGACTCTACTTCTCTCTCTTACTTTAATAGTTTCATTAATAAAAGTTAACGGGGGAAATAACAGATCATGAAAAGAAAAATCATTCTAAAAAATGCAGAGAGTTATTTTAAGTCAGTTTGTCAGGTTTTATAAACCCCTCTCAGTGTCAGGCTGCTTCACTGACGGTGTGTGAAGGAGAGATACTGCAGGTCCTTCTGCTGCTGTTCAGAGCTTCAATTAACACAGATTATAACTAGATGGTGAATCAGAAGACAACTAAACTATAAAACGTTTAATATGTGATCTGTTTTCACTCCGGTATAAAACTCCAGTGATGTTGAGAGGTAAAGTTATCAGATCAGTCTGATCGGCAGCAGCGTCCAATCAGTAACTGATATCCAATAAGGGGGCGTGTCGGTCGGCAAAAGACTTCCGTGCAGGATACACTGGTGTATTCTTGCTCATAGCTCCTCCGGCAAGCCTCCTCGATCCTCGATCCTCGATCCTCGATGCACAAATAAGGGCTTTGGAACGGTCTTCAAAATGGCGCACCAGAACAACTTCCGGTTCAAGCGAGGATCGAGGAGCGAGGAAACGAAAATTAAGAGCTTTGGAACGTACCCCAGGCGAGGAGAGAGGAAACGAGGAAATACGTCACGTGAAGCGACGCCCGTTTCTGATGACAGCAGCAGCTGATCACAGCTGGATCAGCTGTGATCAGCTGTCAGTGGGCTTTAACAGCTGTTTATGTCTGAACTGATCTAATGATACTAATAAAGACAAGTGCAAGCTGCAGTCTGTATTTCTACTGTGGACTGAGTCCTGCTTAGAGGACCAGGAACCATCTCTACTGGAACAATATCTTTATATTATTTATTCATTATTAGCGTCTGTAGTTATTGATATTCTGATAGTGAGTTAATTATTTCATAACCCAGAATATGACTATGGTGTCTTTTGAACACTGGACATTATTTATTAGGCTAAAGAAATGTAACAGGAAAATGTAAATGATGTAACTCATATCAAACCCGACGTTCAGGAATTACCAGCCTCATGTGACTGAATGGAAATGAGGATAAATGATGTAAAAGATGTTTGTTGCTGACAGACAGACTCTCCTTCTCTCTCTGACTTTAATAGTATCCATAATAAAAGTTAACGGGGGAAATAACAGATCATAAAAAGAAAAAACATTCTAATAAATGAAAGTTATTTTAAGTCAGTTTATCAGGTATTATAAACCCCTCTCAGTGACAGGGTGCTTCACTCTCGGTGTGTGGAGGAGAGATACTGCAGGTCCTTCTGCTGCTGTTCAGAGCTTCAGTTAACACAGATTTTAACTAGACGGTGAATCAGAAGACAACTAAAATACAAAACGTTTAATCTGTGATCTGTCTTCACTCCGGTATAAAACTACAGTGATGTTGAGAGGTAAAGTTATCAGATCAGTCCGGTCGGCAGCAGCGTCCAATCAGTAACTGATATCCAATAAGGGGGCGTGTCGGTCGGTAAAAGACTTCCGTAAAGGATACTCTTGTGTATCCTCGCTCATCGCTCCTCAGAGATCCCTCCTCGATCCTCGATCCTCGATCCTCGCTCCTCCGTGCACAAATAAGAGCTTTGGGATGGTCTTCAAGATGGCGCACCAGAACAACTACCAGTTCAAGCGAGGATCGAGGAACGAGGATATGAAAATGAAGAGCTTTGGGATGCAGCCAATGGGTCTTTCCCATTAGTGCTTGACTCTTCGACTCCTCGACTCCTCGACTCGCGTCTTAGGCTGCATGCCAAAGCTCTTAATTGCATCCCTGTTTCCCTCACTTGCGTCTCATCCTTGCGTCTTAGTCCCTCCCACCAGGGAAGCATGGAGAGACGCAAGGAAACCATGCGAGGAGAGAGGAAACGAGGAAATACGATTTAAGCAACATGGGACGGTCGTTTCCTCTGAAGCGTCACGTGAAGCGACGTCCGTTTCTGATGACAGCAGCAGCTGATCACAGCTGGATCAGCTGTCAGTCAACTTTAACAGCTGTTTGTGTCTGAACTGTAGTAATACTAATAAAGACAAGTGCAAGCTGCTGCCTGTATTTCTACTGTGGACTGCTTAGATGCTCAGGAACCATCTCTACTGGCACAATAACTTTACATTATTTATTCATTATTAGCGTCTGTAGTTATTGATATTCTGATTGTGAGTTAATTATTTCATAACCCAGAATATGACTATGGTGTTTTTTGAACACTGTACATTATTTATTAGGCTAAAGGGAAAATGTAAATGATGTATATCAAACCCGACATTCAGGAATCATCAGCCTCATGTGACTGAATGGAAATGAGGATAAATTATGTAAAAGGTGTTTGTTGCTGACAGACAGACTCTCCTTTTCTCTCTGACTTTAATAGTTTCATAAATAAAAGTTAACGGGGGAAATAACAGATCATGAAAAGACAAATCATTCTAATAAATGCAGAGAGTTATTTTAAGTCAGTTTGTCAGGTATTATAAACCCCTCTGACTGTCAGGCTGCTTCACTGACGGTGTGTGAAGCAGAGCTACTGCAGGTCCTTCTGCTGCTGCTCAGAGCTTCAGTTAACACAGATTATAACTAGATGGTGAATCAGAAGACAACTAAACTATAAAACGTTTAATCTGTGATCTGTTTTCACTCCGGTATGAAACTCCAGTGATGTTGAGAGGTAAAGTTATCAGATCAGTCTGATCGGCAGCAGCGTCCAATCAGTAACTGATATCCAATAAGGGGGCGTGTCGGTCGGCAAAAGACTTCCGTGCAGGATACACTGGATACATCCTCGCTCATAGCTCCTCCGTCAAGCCTCCTCGATCCTCGATCCTCGCTCCTCGATGCACAGGGCTTTGGAACGGTCTTCAAAATGGCGCACCAGAACTACTTCCGGTTCAAGCGAGGATCGAGGAGCGAGGAAACGAAAATTAAGAGCTTTGGAACGCACCCTTAGTCCCACGGGAGATGCGAGCGGAGGAGGCGAGGAAAAGACTCGAGGAGAGAGGAAACGAGTAAATATTTTTTTAGAGACATGAGACATCGTTTCCTCTGAAGCGTCACGTGGAGCGACGTCCGTTTCTGATGACAGCAGCAGCTGATCACAGCTGGATCAGCTGTCAGTCAGCTATAACAGCTGTTTATGTCTGACCTGATCTAATATTAATAAAGAAACAGAGTTATCAGAGCAGCAGTGTTTCCTCTCTGTAGCCTGTTACCTGTTTAACAAACACCTGCACATGAATAACAGCTGCAGTCTGTATTTCTACTGTGGACTGAGTCCTGCTTAGAGGACCAGGAACCATCTCTACTGGATCAATATCTTTATATTATTTATTCATTATTAGCGTCAGTATTTATTTATATTCTGATAGTAGAAGTTATGTATTAGTCTGAATGTTTCAGGGAAAAGTGAAATGGAAACTCATATCAAACACGACGTTCAGGAATTATCAGCCTCACATGTGACTGAATGGAAATGAGGATAAATGATGTAAAAGGTGTAAAAGAGAGACCCTCCTTCTGTCTCTGACTTTAACTGTATCTTTAATAAAAGTTAACGGGGGAAATAACAGATGATCAAAAAAAAACTCTTTATAATAAATGAAGAAAGTTATTGTAAATGTGTATGTCAGCTTTTATAAACCCCTCTCAGTGTCAGACTCCTTCAGTGACGGTGTGTGAAGCAGAGATCCTGCAGGTCCTTCTGCTGCTGTTCACACTTCACCATCAACATGGTCCGTTTGTTGTTCACACCTACAGTTAACACAGATTATAACTAGATGGTGAATCAGAAGACAACTAAACTATAAAACGTTTAATCTGTGATCTGTTTTCACTCCGGTATAAAACTCTAGTGATGTTGATGTATCAGATCAAACCGATCGGCGCAGCGTCCAATCAATAACTGATATCCAGTAAGAGGGCGTGTCGGTCGGTGATAAACTTCCGTGGAGGAAACACTGGAGGATGCACTGGTGTATCCTCGCTCATAGCTCCTCGCTCCTCGATCCTCGCTCCTCGATCCTCGCTCCTCGATGCACATTTTATGAATTGGGACGTCCTTCAAGATGGAGGACTGAGATCGATTTCCGGGTCACAGCCGGAGGATCGAGGAGCGAGGAGTCGAGGAGGCGAAAAATGCTGAAATGAGAAGGACCTTAAGAGTCAGGCTTCCCTTCCTGTTCATGTACCTGGATCACATGGTCAGTGTGGCTCCTCCCCTCTCCATTTACAGGAAGTCAGGTGAGTTTATCTGAGTGTGTGTGTGTGTGTACTTGTTTTCATGAGAAATGAGGACAATTCTATAATAACACAACTTCAATATCAGGATGCTCGGAAAAATGAGGACATTTTTGGCATCTTCATTTTTCCGAGCTCACCACAGTGTTCTAGAGCCTCGATAACATAAAAATCATCTCTGACTAAAATATAGCCTTGGACAAAATCTCAACAGATGGATGTATTCGTAGAAGCATGGCTCGGAAATACTTTGATTCCCAGGTCTCTAGGACCTTGGGGAAGGCACGTCCCCATTTGTCACGTTTTTTTCAAAAGTCCTGATATTGTCTATAAACACTGTGTGTGTGTGTGTGTGTGTGTGTGTGTGTGTGTGTGTGTGTGTGTGTGTGTGTGTGTGTGTGTGTGCGCGCGTGCGTGTTCAGCGTTCAGCTCAAGGAGGATGAAAAGAGGAAATATTGTACGTCATCACGCGTCATATTATAGGGGAACACACATGCGCAGTAATCTCTGGTCTCTGGACTCCGATATGAGCCAATAGCAACGCAGGACCGCAGCTCCAGTTACACTGCGCATGTGTGAAACCCCGCCGCTCCAGACCGGTCCCAACCTCTCTCCATGAGCCGTGTTTGAGCTCCGGACGTGCGGGCGTAGTTTATAGGAAGGAGACCGTTACCGTTACCGTTATGAGACGGTATGAGACATTATGATCTCTCTATCTCTCCTGCTGTAATGTGATGTATGATAGACTAGCCGTGTTTTCACACTCTGGCCTGGGTTCCTCCGCCTGGCCTCTGATCAGACTGCCGTTGTCCCTGCTGCTATTTAAAGCCCACAATCATCCGGGATGTGGTACAGAAGTGATTTAGAAGATGGATACGAGTCTACTAAAACAGGTGAGACAGCCATCAGATAACTGGGACGACCAGACGAGACCTAACGTCCGGGCTGGCTGCTAGATCCATTACATGTGTGTTAAAGGCCGAGAACAGCTGCAGTCCAGCTGACGGTAGCTCGGATATGATGCTACTGTGCTATGCTACATTAGAACATCCTATCATTACACTGAGCACAAGAGGAAGAAGTGAGTTTCCGTTTATGAGCTATGAGTTTTCTGGCTTTGAGCTGTTCTGCTGCCAGTCTGTCCAGCTGCTGGTAAACCCAACCCAGTAGAACCCAGTAGACCCCAGTAGACCCAGTGGAGAGATTACTAAACCCAGTAGACCCAGTAGAGAGGAGATAACTGAACCCAGTAGAGAGATTACTGAACCCAGTAGACCCAGTAGAGAGGAGATAACTGAACCCAGTAGACACAGTTTTGAGGAGATAACTGAATGCAGTAGACCCAGTAGAGGAGATAACTGAACCCAGTGGAGAGATTACTGAACCCAGTAGACCCAGTAGAGAGATAACTGAACCCAGTAGACCCAGTAGAGAGGAGATAACTGAACCCAGTAGACTCAGTAGAGAGGAGATAACCGATCCCAGTAGAGGAGATAACTGAACCCAGTAGACCCAGTAGAGAGATAACCGAACCCAGTAGACCCAGTAGAGGAGATAACTGAACCCAGTAGACAGGAGATAACTGAACCCAGTAGACCCAGTAGAGAGGAGATCTTTTAAAATGTGTTGTTTCAGGCTCCAGTGGCGGTGGTTCTCCAGGATGGGCCCCTGGCCACGAATCAGCCTGGCACAACAACCCCCCCGGCCCTGGGAACGGTATCTGTGGTGGGCGCCGCCACAGCACAGTGTCCGACAGCGGTGACACTGGCATCGGCACCTATTGCTCTGACAGCGTGGAAGGTAGGATGTCCTGTCTGTTCATTCTGCAGTGGTTGAATGAATGTCAGCAGTGTTGATGGGATGCATTTCACCGTCCAACATTCGGGAGCAATTTGGGGTTAAGTGTCTTGCTCAATGACACATTGACACATGACCCGGAGCAGCCGGGGATCGAACCCTCGACCTTCCGATTGGTGGACAACCTGCTCTACCCTCTGAGCTACAGCCGCCTGTAATAGAGATGCAAATCCCTGCCATGCTGGGAATGCTGACGTGCCGAGTCAAACCAAGTCAAGCCAAGCTAACAAATGTGTATGTAAATACCCTGTTAGTTGTACCTAGGGTCCGGTCTAAGACCCACAGAGAGGCTGTGGTTCGCCACCATGGCCCCAGCCTGTGGAACGGCCTGCCGGAGGACCTGAAGGGAGCAGAGTCCGTGGATATCTTTAAAAGAAAACTGAAAACACACCTTTTTAGTCTGGCTTTTATCTAGTTACTAGTTTTATTAAACTACATTTTATTTTACTCATTTAAATGTCTATATTAAATGAAATGAAATGTATTTATTTATTTATTTATTAACTAACTGTTCTCTTTAAGGCTTTATGCTCAGCACTTGGAGTTGCATTTAATGTATGACTTGTGCTATATAAATAACGTTTGATAGATTGACTGTTGCTGGTAGTATGCTCTCAGATAACAGAAACACAGTAATGTTCACTAGTATGCCTCTGTTGATGATGATGATGATGATGATGATGATGATGATGTCTGACATGATTCTTACAGACGACTCCAGTTCCAGTACCACGCCTCTGTCCTCCCAGCCGCTGGCCCAGCATCCCATGGGCCCTGAAGACAGTGCCGTCCCCATGGTCCACGTCATGCTGTCTCCGTCCTCCTCACCCTACACCAGCTTTAGAATGCCAGCCTCACCCAGCAGCACAGGGCGCTGGAGCAGGTCCTGTCAGCTGCTTTCGCCAGCCATGTCTCCCCTGGGTGCACCAAGCGGTGTGGACATAAAGGACCATCAGCCTATCCGGAGGTGGTCCTCTCTCACCAAGTTGTCCTCTGATAAGTGCTCCCCTAGGACGTCAGGCGATCAGTTCAACCCAGATTCACACGGCTCCCTGGACAGAGGTCGGCTATATGGGTACAGAAAGGAACCCCTTGGTTCAAACGTGGACCTTTATCTACCTTTATCTTCCTCCTTGCACTGCCATAGCTTGCTGCAGCGCTCACCAGGTGCTGGCCCCTGCTACCGATACAACCACAGCAGCAGATCCAATGGTTTGGAGACAGACCTGTCCCTTTCCTCAGCTCTGTCCTCGTCGGTAAAACACAACAGTATGGACATGAACTATAGTGCTTTACCAGAAGCTAAACTGGCTCGGGGAGGTGCTCAGGTTTATGGCCTCAGCAGTCCCACACAAACAAACTCACCACTGGGTCACCAGACAGATAGAGGCTCTCCCATTCAGCCTGCAGTCCGCACCCAGATGTGGCTGACTGAGCAGATGGAGTACCGGCCCAAAGTAGAGGGGGGACTTCAACTGGGTCAGATCAGTGCTACTGGAACAGAGGGCTGTGGTGGAGACGGGCCGTTGTCATGTCAACATGGACGTCATCAGGAACCAGGGCTTAACCAGGTGAGAGGAGTATTATAATAATGAAATGGGAAAAGAAATGAGGACATAGAGGACAGAAGAAGGCAAAGAAAGAGTTATTGGATGGGCAGAAGGAGGTAAAGGATGGATGGAGGAGGTTTATGCTCAAATATCCAAATGTTTAACATGCTCAATTCACCTTTCTTTAAAGCAATGATTTAGTGCCATGTTACAGGACCAATATGTAATATATTTACTGTAATAACCATGACCATGATATATCATCAGAGATTAAGGAAACATACTGAACTGAAATACAGGCTTCTCAGATAACAATGTTACAGCCAGTATGTTCTCCATTCCGGTCCATAACTTCTGTTTTTGTTTTGGACGGTGTGATCCGTCTGCTGTCCATTTCAACACTCGTTGTTACATATGAAACTAATTAGCATACAAACACAGCCTTCTGCAGCCATGGAAGCTAGCTAATGGACTGGATCAACAGAGATAACGTTAACGTTAGATTCTACCGACCTGAAAAGCCTCGGCACATCTCTCTGTGGTCCGTGTGCAGCTGGTTATCAAAGCAGCGAGTATTTGAGACACACAGCTGGTGAAATGATTCTGATTACTACTGCAGGCCAGAGGCTAACGCCTTGATGCTAACACAGTCAGTCACACATCATTACCGGCAGGTTGGATAGGGCAGGTTGGATAGGGCAGTTTGGGCGGGCCAGGTTGGATAGGGCAGGTTGGGCAGGTCAGGTTGGATAGGGCAGGTTGGGCAAGGCAGGTTGGATAATGCAGGTTGGATAGGGCAGGTTAGGCGGGGCAGGTTAGATAAGGCAGGTCGGATAAGGCAGGTTGGATAGGGCAGGTTGGGCAGGGTAGGTTGGATAGAGTAAGTTGGACAGGGCAGGTTGGATAAGGCAGGTTGGATAGGGCAGGTTGGGCAGGGCAGGTTGAATAGGGCAGGTTGGATAGGGCAGGTTTGGCAGGGCAGGTTGGATAGGGCAGGTTGGGCAGGGCAGGTTGGATAGGGCTGTTTGGGCGGGTCAGGTTGGGCAGGGCAGGTTGGATAGGGCAGGTTGGGCAGGGCAGGTTGGATTAGGCAGGTTGGATAGGGCAGGTTGGGTGGGCCAGGTTGGATAAGGCAGGTTGGATAGGGCAGGTTGGGCGGGGCAGGTTGGGCAGGGCAGGTTGGATAGGGCAGGTTGGGCGGGCCAGGTTGGATAGAGCAGGTTGGGCAGGTCAGGTTGGATGGGGTAGGTTGGGCGGGGCAGGTTGGGCGGGGCAGGTTGGGCAGGGCAGGTTGACCTCTCTAAAGGGTTCATATCTTTGTCACCTTTTTCACCCATGATGAGTTTGCATCCGTGGATTTGAATGATTCAAATACGTCATTTATTTGGGCTATGATTTGAAAATAGTTTTTAAAAGTTTTATTGACCAAAGCCACAGATTTTATTACATTTTAAACAATCAATTACCGATCATTAACATACTATCAGTTAAGAGAATTGCTTTATCCTTACAGGATGTAAATTATAAGCATAATCCGACCACATCACCCCCATCTTCATCCAACTGCACTGGCTCCCTGTTAAATCCCGGATTGACTACAAAAACCTTCTGCTTACCTACAAAGCCCTCCATAACCTCGCCCCCACCTACCTCACAGACCTCCTCCAGGAGTACACCCCCTCCCGTTCCCTCCGCTCATCATCAGCCGGACTTCTGACCACCCCCACCTCACGCCTCAGCACCATGGGAGCCAGGGCATTCAGCTGCTCTGCTCCCAGGCTCTGGAACTCACTCCCCCCACACATCCGGCAGTCTGACAATATCACATCATTCAAATCCCTCCTCAAAACCCACCTGTTTAAACTGGCCTACTCTCTCTAGTACTCATCCGCACCCATCATATGTGTCTGTACAAATATGTCTGTCATGTCCTGTTGTTTTTATATTGTTTTATCTGTCTATGTTTTAATTGATTCTTGTAAGGTGTCCTTGGGTGTCCAGAAAGGCGCCACTAAATAAAATGTATTATTATTATTATTATTATTAAGATGTCATTACATAAAGTCATTATGTATTTTTGCACTGTCTGTGTGTTTCCAGATGCTGATGGGGACCTCCCTTCCTATCAACACTCTGGTGAAGGTTAAAGAGGGGCTGCTGAGGCAGAGAGAGCTGGAGATAGATAGGTAACACTCAGAGCTGCCCTCACACTATCTCATGTCTCTGTTCCTTTTAATCCTACTTTCAGTGTGTATGAACCAGAGGAGGCTGGTCCGTAGAGACAGAAGAGACTGAAATAAACCATTACCAAATCTCATTATCATTTTATAAAATATTTTTTTCTCTCTTCTTGGGCTGCACGGGGGTGCAGTGGTTAGCACTGTCTCCTCACAGCAAGAGGATCGCAGGTTTGAACCTGGCTTGAGGCCCTTCAGTGTGGAATTTCTCTCTTCTTCGGAAAGAATCCATTATTGAAATTCTGATTAAAATGCTTTAACCTGCAGTAGGGATGCACCGATACCACTTTTTTCAGAATGAGTATAAGTACAAGTACTCACATTTTGGTACTCGCCGATACCAAGTACCGATACCGAGTACCGATACGAGTACTTCTCTGTGCCAAAAAACCCTCGTTAACAGCCAGCTGGAGGGTGTGAGCGACACACGGCAGGCTGGGGAGTCCCGCATACGAGGCGGTGAGCTGCGACCGGCTCTAGGTCGGCTTGGAAAGGCTCGGGGCGAAGGTGGCTCGCGGCCGCAGCTTTGCAGAGCTCCCCGCCCGGACCTCACCGCACAGTGGACAAAGGGCTCGCTGCTCCCTCTCTCCCCACCGGGGACAGCCCCCTGCTCCCGGTGCGACTGTCGACCGGCAACCACGTTGTGCCGCCAGATCGGGGCTCAGCCCAGGTAAAAGGCGGCAGGGGTCTGCAGCGATGTCGGCAACCCACCCAACCCTCCTTGAAACATGGACCAAGGAGTCCAACGTATGCGCGAGTCAGAGGGTGTAATCAAAACCTTGTGGCGCAATGAAAGTGAGGGCCGGTGCGCGCCGGCTGAGGTGGGATCCCGGCCCAGTGGGGTCGGGCGCACCACCGTAAAGTGGTATCGGTGCCGTTGTATCGGAGCCGTTTTGCGAGTACGAGTACGAGTACATGAGCACAGTATCGGAACCGATACCCGATACTGGTATCGGTATCGGTGCATCCCTAACCTGTAGGGCAGGTAAGAAACTGGTGGTGGGGCAGAGGACAACAGGTTCCTGCTGTCCCCCCTTAGGGCGAGACCTCTTCTATCAATTTAATGTAATCCATTGTTTTATTGGCTGAAATACATAAAATGACGTACTACACTAAACACTTAAAGATAAATTCTATTTAGGCATTTTCAACAAAGTCCACATTTCCTTTTTTCAGATTTCCTTTTTTCCCCCAAGCAGTAGATAGCTACTTGTGTTAGCAGTGCTACAGTTCTCTTGTTGTAGCAGCCCTGAAATACAGTAAGAAAGTAAGCTAACGGCAAGAAGGGATTTGGACTGGGAGGCGTGGCAGTGGTAGGACGCCGCCGGGGAGAGAATGGAGAGCACTTCGCTGCCAGTGCAGCCTCGGGCCTCGCTGCCTCGGGCCTCGCAGCCTTGGGCCTTCGCTGCCTCAGCTGTCCAGGCTGGAGTGACGGCGGGACTGCAGGACTGCAGGACTGCGGTGTGGCAGCCCGACCTGTTCTACCTCTGTTCTAACATGTACCAATAAGAATGTAGAGATAACCCCAACACAGCTGACTCCCCAGGAAGAAGAACTTGTTTCTCATTACACCCCCAAAATAATAACAGTCATAACTGCCCTGTTTCAAAGAGATGTTGATATGTCCTACATATTTACATATTGGAATTGATTTGTAAATGATATACAGGTTATTGGAAAAAGGTCTGGATGCTTCCACATAAATACCTAATCATGAATAAGGTAATATAATATACAATCATTTCCTAATAAACAATGTATAGACTGATAGAAAAATAACCCCTCAATCATCACTATAACCCACCAGCAATGTGTGATGAGATCCTGCAGCCCTCTACCTGATACTGTCTTCTCTTCTTGTTATTATTATGATTATTATTTAATAATAATCATAATCATAATCATAATAGTAGTAGTATGTTTTGAGGATCAGCGTTCCCCTGTAGGACCGGGAGGTGGATCAGAGAAGTGTTTAGCTTGCCACTCAGTGGAGGACAGCAGCCGTGCTCAGCCTCATTTCACAACAGTAGCACTGGATTACAACAGTGACCCAGATTCACAGAGAGAAATATGAAAATGTCCATAACTATAATAAATATGTTCCGAACACTGTAACTCCTTATCCTCTTTCTCTCACCTGTGTGGGTGTCTCCTGTAGGCCCTAATGTCTGCCCTCATCCTGTCTACACATAAAGCTGTTGTATAATGCTCTCACATATTTTGCATTTACACATTATTAATGTCATATTATATAGACATTATTTATAGTTGACAATGTTTGTAAGCAGGAGGTCATTCTGTGTTTCAGACAAAAGCAACAGATCTTGCAGCTCCATGCACGGATCAGAGAGAATGAGCTCCGAGCTCAGCAGGTCCTCCAGGGCCAGAGAGGCCACAGTCCAAATACTAAGGTAACACTTCACTCATTCATTTAGAATGTGATAATCACATCTGATATTTTCATAATACAAGTTGTGGTTGTCCAATAGGAACCAGCGATGAGAGCACCATGCAAACAGCCGTCTGATAGGCTGTGCTGTGATGAAGAACTGGGGAGGAAGCTAGCGGTGGCTGAACTGGAAGTTCTCCAGTTGAACGAGTTCTTCAAGCAAGTCACACGAAAATATTCAGAAGACATGAGAAAACTGGAGGAGAAGGTACAGGAAAGACTGAACTCACGTTATTATCACATCATATTACATTCATTAATGCAAGGAAAACGAAGAATGGTGAGCAGAGCAACTATTCCTTCTGATCCTCCACACAACCACAGCACACGAATAACGGCCACGTCCTATTCACCAGACATGATAACCCATGAATGAATGTGTGTTTGATTTCATAACATCGGTATATCTGCATTTTATAATATGTTGAAATGAGTTCATTACATTGAAGATGATCCTGTAGTATAAACTCTGTGTATTAGTTCTACTGTATGTTGACAGATAAAGACGAGGGATCGCTACATCAGCAGTCTGAAGAAGAAGTGTCAGCGAGAGAGCGAACACAACCAAGAAAAACAGCAGCGCATAGAGATACTGGAGAAATACCTGTGTGACCTGCCGACGCTGGATGAGGTGCAGGCCCAGGCCCAGCAGGTACACACACACACATACAGAAACATACACACACACACACACACACACAGTGTCTGCCAATGCATCCGGACGCCTGGTTCATACAGAAGGCTCAGAAAAGCAGCTTCCAGAAGTCAAGAGT